>NW_016820224.1:33900-36436 GCF_001698545.2 Rhinopithecus bieti | reverse complement strand
CTCTGTTCTGTTCCATTGGTCTATATATCTGTTTTGGTACCAGTACCATGCTGTTTAGGTTACTGTAGCCTTGTAGTATATTTTGAAGTCAGGTAGTGTGATGCCTCCAGCTTTGTTCTTTTTGCTTAGGATTGTCTTAGCTATACCGGCTCTTTTTTGGTTCTATATAAAATTTAAAGTAGTTTTTTCCAATTCTGTGAAGAAAGTCAGTGGTACCTTGATGGGGATGGCACTGAATCTATAAATTACTTTGGGCAGTATGGCCATTTTCACAATATTGATTCTTCCTATTCATGAGCATGGAATGTTTTTCCATTTGTTTGTGACCTCTCTTATTTCCTTGAGCAGTGCATTCTACTTCTTTCTGAAGAGGTCCTTCACATCCCTTGTAAGTTTTATTCCTAGGTATTTTATTCTCTTTGTAGCAATTTTGAGTCGGAGTTCACTCATGATTTGGCTCTCTGTTTGTCTATTATTGGTGTATAGGAATGCTTGTGATTTCTGCCCATTGATTTTGTATCCAGAGACTTTGTTGAAGTTGCTTATCAGCTTACGGAGTTTGGGGGCTGAGACGATGGGGTTTTCTAAATATACAATCATGTCATCTGCAAACAGTGATAATTTGACTTTCTGTCTTCCTATTTGAATACCTTTTATTTCTCTTGCCTGATTGCCCTGGCCAGAACTTCCAATACTATGTTAAATAGGTGTAGTGAGAGAGGGCATACTTGTCTTGTTCCAGTTTTCAAAGGGAATGCTTCCAGCTTTTGCCCGTGTAGTATGATATTGGCTGTGGGTTTGTCATAAATAGTTCTTATTATTTTGAGATATCTTCCATCGATATTTAGTTTATTTAGTGTTTTTAGCATGAAGGGGTGCTGAATTATATTGAAGGCCTTTTCTGCATTTATGGAGATAATCATGTGGTTTTTGTCATTGGTTCTCTTTATGTGATGGATTATGTTTATTGATTTGCATATGTTGAACCAGCCTTGCCTTTCAGGGATGAAGCCGACTTGATCGTGGTGGATAAGTGTTTTGAAGTGCTGCTGGACTCGATTTGCCAATATCCGTGATGAACATCGATACAAAAATCCTCAATAAAATTTGCATTTGTATTTTATTGAGGATTTTTGTATCGATGTTCATCACAGATGTTGGCCTGAATTTTTCTTTTTTTGTTGTGTCTCTGCCAGGTTTTGGTATCAGTATGATGCTGGCCTCATAAAATGAGTTAGGGAGGAGTCCCTCTTTTTCTATTGTTTGGAATAATTTCAGAAGGAATGGTACAAGCTCCTCTTTGTACCTCTGCTAGAATTCCACTGCGAATCCGTCTGGTCCTGGGCTTTTTTTTTTTTCTTTGGTAGGCTATTAATTACTGCCTCAATTTCGGAACCTGTTATTGGTCTATTCAGGGATTCAACTTCTTCCTGGTTTGGTCTTGGGAGGGTGTATGTGTCTAGGAATGTATCCATTTCTTCTACATGCTCTAGTTTATTTACATAGAGATGTTTATAGTATTATCTGGAGGTAGTTTATATTTCTGGGAGATCTGTAGTGATATTCCCTTTATCATTTTTTATTGTGTCTATTTGATTCTTCTGTCTTTTCTTCTTTATTAGTCTTGCTAGTGGTCTATTTTGTGAATCTTTTCAAAAAACCAGCTCCTGGATTCACTCATTTTTTGCAGGGTTTTTCATGTCTCTATCTCCTCGGTTCTGCTCTAATGTTAGTTATTTCTTGTCTTCTGCTAGCTTTTGAATTTGTTTGCTCTTGTTTCTCTAGTGCTTTTAATCATGATGTTAGAGTGTCAATTTTAGATCTTTCCTGCTTTCTTCTGTGGGCATTTAGTGCTATAAATTTCCCTCTAAACAGTGCCTTAGCTGTGTCCCAGAGATTCTGGTACTTTGTGTCTTTGTTTTCATTGGTGTCAAAGAACTCATTTATTTCTGTCTTAATTTCGTTATTCTCCTAGTAGTCATTCAGGAACAGGTTGTTCAGTTCCCATGCAGTTGTGTGGTTTTGAATGAGTTTCTTAATCTTGAGTTCTAATTTGATTGCACTGTGGTCTGAGAGACTGTTACGATTTCCGTTCTTTTGCATTTGCTGAGGAGTGTTTTATTTCCAATTATGTGGTCGATTTTAGAATATGTGCTATGTGGTGCTAAGAAGAATGTATATTCTGTTGATTTGAAGTTGAGAGTTGTGTAGATGTCTATTAGGTCCACTTGGTCCACAGCTGAGTTCAAGTCCTGAATATACTTGTTAATTTTCTGTCTCATTAATCTAATATTGACAGTGAGGTGTGAAAGTCTCCCACTATTATTGTGTAGGAGTCTCTTCGTAGGTCTCTAAGAACTTGCTTTATGAATCTGGGTGCTCCTGTATTGGGTGCATATATATTTAGGATAGTTAGCTCTTCTCGTTTCATTGATCCCTTTACCATTATGTAATGCCCTTCTTGTCTTTTTTGATCTTTGTTGGTTTAAAGTCTGTTTTATCAGACAACAGGATTGCAACCCCTGCATTTTTTTTT
>NW_016820224.1:26880-30558 GCF_001698545.2 Rhinopithecus bieti | reverse complement strand
GCCAAAACGCCAAGAAGTGATCAGAATGTTAACTTCTGTACATTCCCTTGGTAAAATTTCACTACAGATAAAATGAGAAAAATGGTTAAAAACAAAACCAAGCAAGCAAACAAAGAGAAAATCTAGGAAATATAAAAAAGAAGCCGGTGAAAAGTTACTTTGTTTTTGATGCATTGTCATCTTCATGCATTTGACAATGAAATATACTACTAATAGAACCTAATGCTCCCTTCTGGCATCCTAGACTCAAATTCCATGTGCAAGACTAGTGTTTGCTCCTCTTATTGCCAGCTATGGCCGTATTCTCTCTAGGGGGCCCTGTCCTCTGGCCCTTCATGGGCACCAGAATCGGGAAAAGAACTCATTGTGCTAACAATAGCAAGATAAAGGAAGACTGGTAAATACATGAGCTGCTGGATATGTGGCCTGGCTTTGTTATTTTCAGTATGTCACATCCACAGTTTTGTTTTCAATGGAAATGTGCTAACACTGAGTTGAAAGTTAGGGACCTGGGTTTTAAGTCATGGCTCTGACACTAACTGGCTCTATAATCTTAGGCAAGCTGTTTTACCTCTCAGGGTTTTGGACTAGAATAGTCACTAGGTGACCTCTATGAGCACCATTCAGAGACTTGAAGTCAAAGTCAAAAGCAAAGGCAATTGTTTGAACAATGTTATCTTAGATCAAATCACCCCAACTGATCCCAGATATGTGAGAGGCAGTGTAGAAAAGTACTTATTAATGTGCTTCTGGAACCAGACTTCCTCTTATTACCTTTGTGACCGGGGTCAAATTTCTTTTCTGTGCCCTCATTTCCTTTTCTATAAAATGGGAATAATAACAGTACCTATCCCACAGGGTTATTATAAGGATTAACTGAAATTATCTATGAACAACCCTAAGAGCACCGTCTGTTTATTCCTAATACATGCAGGGAGAGGTAATGAATTAATGAAGCTAGGTACTTTCCAGTAGCAGGTGGGTTCAAGAGCACAAATGGAAGAATAAGGCTTTTAAACAAAGAAGACACTTCCTCCTAAAGTGACACTATTTTACTCCACACTCACACCCCCAGTTATTTTCCAGCAAGGTGAATCACTAACTCTATCTAACATCAGAATCTCCTGGATGGCTTGTTACAACAAAGGTTGCTGGTCTCAGTCGCATAGTTTCTGTCAGTAGGTCTGGGATGGGGTAGAAAATTTGCATTTCCAACCAGTTTCCAAGTGTTGTCGACATTGGTGGCCTAGGAATCATACTTTGAGAACCACTGCGCTAAATAATATCTCCCTGATTTCTCATAGTCAGAGAACTATCAGGACCTGCATAAATTGGGTGCCCGAGGACACCATCTCTTATTCCTTGACTCAACAGTACAGTTTGCTAGCCTTTGTGTGACTACCAACGTACCTGACCACACTTGGAGAACCACAGATCTAGTAAATCACACTATTTGTTCCCTTCCTCACTATGTTCCAGCCACAATGACTTTTTTCTGTTCTTAAAACCAGCTTAAAGACTCTACCTCACAATTCCTATAATTTCTAAACTTTACACGTCGAAATCTGCTCTCCTAGATCTTCACATGGCTGGCTCACCTCCTCTTTCAATGATCACCTCTTCTTTATAAGTATATATATTTATGAAGGAAAACAAGAAGAGGTATTACATTTTATTACTACAGAAATTCATTATGGAGAAAACATATTTGAGATTAGAAACTTTAATTATAAATCACACTTTTTATAAAAAGAACTCCCCAATTCCAGCTTATCACCTTATTTTAACTCCCTCATATCAATTATCCAATCTGTAAATATATCATTTTTTTTCATAAATGTATTTGCTTGCTTGTTTTCTTCCCCCATAGAATATAAGCTCCACAAGGTTGAAAGTTCTTTTTTAAGTAACTCTATTCCAAACACCTAAAAGACCACTAGGAATATAGTAAGCATTCAATAAATATTTACCAAATGAATGAGTAAGTCAGAAAGGAGCCATGTGCATCAGACTTAATATTACTGCTCCACGGAGAGCAAAAGTCTCTCTAGTTTTCATGCCTACCAAATTAGTAGAGATCCAGCTTTCCTTCCAAAAGTAATACAATTTTAGTCTTCCTTAATCCTAGTTGTGTGAAGACTCTAAAAGGAAACCATAAAGGCAGTGTTGTTTTGTACTAATTATCTAAATATAAGTAAACCAGCTTCTCAGAGTGACCTAAAACAAAAAATATGCAGGGTTATGCCACTTGCACTGTTGCTTGTTAAGCCAAGAACAAAATGTTACAGAGTGGAATGAGTTCCATCCACTAAAGAAAACAAAGCTGGTTCACTATGTCTTCTTCAATAGTGATGCTGCTGACAGATTTTGTTGTTAACAGGTATTCAGTCTATACCCATTCATGGCAGGGAAGAGTTAATTCCTCCTGGGTGAGAGGGAGGAACAGGTCTCATGGTCAACCTTACATTCCAGTTTCCTCTTAGAGATGCACAAAGCACATGGGAACAGAATGAAGGTTTTGAGAAGTCCTATATCAAAAAGGCTTTGAATTTGGTTAAGCCATGTTTCCCAAATTTTGACCCATCCATGTGAGCAAAACACTGTAGGAAAAGCAAGTTCATGGTCCACAGCATTGACTTGTATGTTTGTTCTGTTTAGTGACAAACTCTTAGTGGGACAGCTAACTAGTACACAAGTTCAGTGAGACTGTACAAGAATGTGAACCTTCAGTGAAGGAACAATAGGTCATTCATTTTACAAGGTACTTACCATTATCCAGGTTTCTAGAACAATATTCTAGCTGTTTAGCCGCCCCCTCCCCCTCCCGCTGCCGAATTGCCTAGGAACCTAATGTGTTTGAATTTCTTCATACCTAGTTTGCAGCTCTTCAATCAAAGTCATTGGAGACAAGGAGTGGTTTCTAAAATTTCTGATAATTTAGCACAGCTTTAGAGGGACATGCATGGAGTCATGAAGAAGGAAGGCAGCCAAATCAGCTGTGTCACATTTGAGGTCAATGGCTGACAGATGTCACTGTCAGACACACAAACCGATCATTTGCCTGCTCTTTAGTTTTCCCAGAGAGGGACTTCTAATGAACCCACACGGACTTCAAAGAGTTTTCTCTTTGGAAAGGATCATGGTTTTTCTATAAAGAATGCCAAAAGAATTAATCTTTTGTCACTTGTGTTTATTTCTCAAGAGGCTTTTAGTCATTGCTGGTCTACAGTTCTAAGTGACAATAGTGCACAGGATACATTTACTTCTTTTTTTTTTTTTTCAAGGGGAAGCCAGCCTTCAAAACAGTGACATCCTGGACATTTTCCAGAAAGAGAGATTACAAAACTCACACCTGTGGCACTAACAGACATCAGTGTCTCTCTAGTGGTTGCCTGCAACTTAACTCACCAGATAAACAGGAAAGGGATCTCTCAAGTCTTTATACATGTAGCCAGGACATTGGCTTTTAAATGATGAGTCAAGAAATACTAAATAATACCTTTTATTAGGGGAACCTAGCTAAACTCTCAGAAAATTGTAAAGGTTATTTTGAGTGTTGTTGGCACCTGAGGCTTGAATTCTGGGAGTTTTGCAAATTCTGTTTGAAGCTAAAGAGACTCTTACTTCAGGTCGGCCAGTGTGGTTATACTGATGCATCTAAGGCTTTGTCTCTTTAGT
>NW_016820224.1:12511-25225 GCF_001698545.2 Rhinopithecus bieti | reverse complement strand
CCAATTAGGTAAATATGAAGTATATGATAAGTCTAGTCAACAGAATATAGTTTCAGAATGTAGTTCTTGGAAGTGATCATTTAACAGGCAACATGGTATATAAAAATAAAGAGTAAGGAGAGGAAAATAGCATCGCTTTAAACTTCTGGCATCTTAATATGTTTATTTAATGGCATCCACTTTAAGAATCAAACATTATCATTGTCTTTTGCTTTCCTGTTATGGTTTTCAGCTCAACAAATTCCAGCTTCCTGATTCTGTCATACTAGGAATTCTCCCGCACTCACTCATCAGATCTATTTTTGGCATCTGTATCCTGTTCTCCATCTCTAAGGGCATATTATCAAATTCTTCAAACTGACTCAGGGTGTCTGCTAATTTCTCAGACAGTTTGAGCGACTCAGTAGGACATAGTCATTCCATTAACTGTGCTATAGAAGAAAAAACAAGTCATATCCTTATTTTCTGCCTGGAGGTTAGCACTGCCATATTACTATGTCCGTATTTTCTTCTGTGGATGTTTAACTGTATTTTCAATGTTCATCAGAGCTGTTCCCCCAAATTATTAAATTCCCAAGGTTAATGCTCTTTTACAATGCTCTTTTATATAAAAGAAGTCAGATATCCTTCATAATGGATCAAGGGCTACTGCCTCTGTGACAACAGGGCCTACTCTTTTTGTTGGGTTTTCCAGTAGTGGGAATGGGTTGTACTTAGTGGTCCTGTATGCCTCAAGAAATTTTACACATATGTCCAAATGCTAAAACATGCAATCTCTTATCCAAACAGAAATACAATTGCATTTATTATTTTTAGTCATATAAATTTATTCAACAAACATTTGCTGAGCACCTACTGAATACAACAGACTGTAGAGAGGATACAATGATGCATGGGGCACGGCCCCTGCTCTCAAGAAGCTTCAATTTTTAGAGCATGAAGTGGGTGATGGTATAAGGTGAGTGTACAAATAACTGTAACACAAGGTAGAATATGATGAGGACAATTAAGAAAATGTTCTAGAAGAGGGCAGAGCATAAAGGGTGGCTAGATCAGAAAAGGATTTAGGAAGAAGTAGCAGTGGAACTATGGAGTTTGATGGAGAACATCTCAACAGGCAGAGATAAGAGACGAAATGATATAGGTAGAGGAAACAGCATACACTCAGGCATGGAGGCAAGAAAACACATGGCGAGATTGGAGAAAGGCAAGGGATTCAGTCTGATGCACCACAGAATGTACATGCTTTGGCGGTGGACAATATAAAACTGTAAGAGTGGGTTGAGGCCTTATCATGGAGGACCTCATCTAGATTGAGAAGTTTAGGGTTTATTTAGTGCACAATGGGGAGGTAATAAAAGCCTCCAAGAAGGAGAATGACTTACTGACTGCATTTATTTCTGCATCTGTTTATTTTCACCCCTCCACATTTCAAAAGGAATTCGAGGCAACTAACAAAATACAATGCAATAGGATAAAATATGTAAAGAGTCCAAGATGAATGCTTAAAACAATAAAAAAAAAAATCAAATGTCATCAGGAGTAGGTTGTGCACAAAAATGTGTAAAGAAGATCCTGCACAATTATTAACAGTAAAGCATACAGTCAGCTCTGAGTTTCTAATTCACCAAAGCAGAGACCGAGATGTAATATGTGGACTAATGACACAATCAAAACTTTATGAAAGTCAATCTGGCAGTGGCAGGAAGGAGGAACTGGAGTGTGGACAAGGTAAGAGAAGGGTAGACTGTTCAGAAAGTTATTACAATAGCAAGAACCTTAACAAGAGTGATGACGGAAGACTTTCTTAGAGCATTGAGTTTCTCTTAATAGAAGTCTGGCAAAGAGGATAAACTCGTATCTTATTGGTCCAAAGCATGTTGCAAATGACAAACCCGAAAGATGTATAAAACTCATTTGGTGCTATTTTCTGTCTGCTAGACATGTTTTCCCTAGGGTGTGTATGTTGCACAATTAATATCTTTTAAGAGATTCTTCCCTGACTGTCCCCAGGCAGTCGGCAGGTTAAAGCCTTTTGTGTCCTCTGTGTGCAACAATGACATCTTTAACAGTTAGACTATGTGGTACCTTTCAGAGTGGGCTACCCTTTTGCAGTCTGAACACTGGTAAGCCATTTAAGAATAAATGTTCAGTTAATAACCAGTTTCTTTCAAAATAAATAAAGACTAAGCTTTTTTCCCCCTTTTGTAGTGTTCACTTTCAGCATGATGATATGTGATGCTAGCAGCAGGGAAAAAAGATAGCTTGCAAAGGCAACTGCAGCTCCAAAATCACAAAAAAGGGAGTCAAAGTAGTAATGATACACATTCATTTCATTTTAGAATGCCTGGCCAAGGCAGCAAGATCTACTTTAATAACAGCAGTTGTATCCTGTGGGGAAAGTACGTTACTCCCTGTTGAGTCTAAATTATTCAGAAGCAGGGGTAAGTAGAGAGGGGAGTAATTATCTCTACTGATGGGGCATGTTAAGCTTTCCAAGCAAGGTATCATTCAAAGTATACACACACACGCACACACACAGATTCAAACATATATACATGTGTTTCAAAGTATACTCTGTATTTTCAGCTACACTTTAGTCATCATATGCTGCCAAAGGACCCTCTCTTATTTAACCTTCACCTTCCTCCTGAATTAATCCATGGTTCCATTCTTCTTCTTTCCTTTCTTCCCACCACTTATCCTTCTGACCAAATAGCCTGCAAAAGGAACAGCTATCACATGGCTCTAATATCCCTACAGCTCTTTATTTCTGGTTAGTCACTGATCAGATGCTTTTATTTTTTGTTGTGTAACATGAGAGAGAGAGGAAGAATGTCACAGAGAGAGAGAGAGAATGACACACACACAAAGAGAGCAAGAGACAGAGAGGGAATTAAATTATAAATTATAAAGCATAACAGTAAAACAGTGGTCCTCACACTCCAGCATACATCAGAATCATCTGGAAAACGTGTTACAACAAAGACTACTGAGCCCACCCCCAAAGTTTCTGATTCAGTAGGTCTCAGGGGAACCCCAAAATGTGCATTTCTAACAAGATCTCAGGTGATGCTGATGCCGGTGGCCTTGCGACCACATTTAGAATATCACTGTACTAAAGTATTACTAATAATGTTAAAACTACTAGGGGTTTCTTCCCAATCCCATGCTCCTTTCTTCCCTTAAGAGGCCATTACTATGCTTATTTTAAAGATCATTTCCTTGCTTTTTCAAAGACCCTAATTTTGTCATGTGTATGTCTCCCTAAACTGTAATAAATAAATGGAGGTATATTCAGACAGCAGCCAAAAGGAATGAACTACAGCTACACACAATAACATGATGAATCTCAGAAACATAATTTCAGGTTAAAAAAAAAACAAGTTACTGAAGACTACATGTAGTACATGAGCATTTTTTAATGTTTCAATGCTTTTCATTCCCAGTTCTGCTTGATGACTTCCCCAGAAAGCCTTTATGTTTTTCACAAGTAGGAAATTGAATGTGCTTCACAACTTCCTTCCAAGGATCTCTAAGCACATCACACGTTCTTATTTAATCTAAAGTTGTGAGGCTGGTAAGAAAAGACATTTCCTAATTTTTGTAATAAAACAACCGTGAAGTACAGAAAGAAATTATCTGAGGGTAAATGTCGTTGGAAAAATAAAGCCTAAAATCCCAGACTCTTGGAGACTTTTGCTGATGCCAATTAATTTTATGTCTACAAGAAGTGGGATAGCATAATATAGTAAAAAAACAAACAAAAAAAAGTTCTGGCTAGGAATTAGGAGAGGTGGATTCTAGTCCTGACCTTACTGTGGACAAGTCAATTCATTTCTCTGGGTCTGTTTCTTCATCTACAAAATGAGGAGATTGATAGCTTCGAAACTGTCTTCAAAGGAGACTAGGCATTCTTCAGAGATACATCTGGAACCACATTGGGCAATCGGAGGATGAGGTGGTGGAAGGCATAAAGGACACATAACATTTGAGGCTCAGGGCTTCTCTCCCCTTCTATCTGAGCCATTGAACTTTTATCTGATTTACATATGCTATACTACTGCAAAAGAATTCATTTGGAGAAATCCACTGATTGAAAAATCAGTTTGTAACCCATGGAATTAAGAGATTTGTAAGGGTCCTTCTAGCTCTAAAGCCTGTTACTACTCTAAACCTTTACTACCTTTTCAAAGCAATCTATATCCTACCACCACCACCAAGACTCTTTGATCTCAGTCTTGCTTTTCTCTTTAGAGAGACTTGAAATGTCAGTTCCCTCAGTTTCCCATCTTAATACCAAAACACCTGTTCATTGCTATATCCACCATCATCTTCTTTAATGCAATCTCCGAATAAATCTCCTGATTTTCCTGTATCAGTGAATAACACCCTTTTCTAGCCCATTATCCACATTGATGCCATTGGAATAAAGCAGAGTGAAGGAATTACAGGTACACAGCTGACTTAGAGTTGAGATCACAGACATATTGTATCCCTTATCTTTGCTGTTCATCCTCATGAATCCCCATAATCAAGGTAGTAAAGCTAATTAATCAGTGATGTCATTACATACCTTTTACTTACCTTGTGTAATAATAAAATAATCCAGTAGCTATGTTCTAGTACCTTTTCCCTGAAAACCATGTAGTTACCAACATTTCTTTTTTTTTTTTTTTTTTTGAGATGGGGTCTTGCTTTTTTTCCCAGCCTGGGGGGCAGGGGCCGGATTTCAGCTCCCTGCAAGCTCCGCCTCCCGGGTTTACGCCATTCTCCTGCCTCAGGCTCCCCAGTAGCTGGGACTACAGGCGCCCGCCATCTCGCCCGGCTAGTTTTTTGTATTTTTTAGTAGAGATGGGGTGTTACCAACATTTCTTACTGGAAAATTTCTCCCAAGATCTTTGAATACTAAGATATAACTCATAAATTACAAATAAGTGATTAGTGGATTGAAATAATAAAAGGCACTGATTCTCCTCTTTAGGGTAGTTGTAATCTGTGAATTTCTCCAAATAGATGCCTTGGACAACTACTACCCCCTCCAATATAAGATCAGAGTTCCTGTATGATAATATCCTGGATCAATGTTCCTTTGCTCTAGCAAATTATCATCATTGGTTATTTTATTTAACAAGTATTTATTGAGCATTTGCACTGTGCTAGGTACTGTTCTGAGTATGAAAGATTCAGCCATGAGCCAAACAATACACTGTGCTTTTTATTCTGTTTTCTTCGCAAGATTCATTCTCACTCCTCTGTCCACTGTTGCCTTAGAGGCTGACCCCTAAGAACTGGTTCACCTGGGCTCCTTGCTAGCTGGTTTCTGCCTGGGTTTTCACAACAGGAGGCATCGGTAGGAGAATGGCATAAATGAGAAAAGTCGACCATTTCTTCTCCCGCTTCTCCTTACTGCCAGCGCCATGTCTTTCTCTGTTAGCAGTAGAGTCCCTTCTTTCAGGCAATCCCTCCTTCCCAGCTCCAGCTCTCACTGGACTTCAGTAACATTCTTTCTTCCTCTCTCCCTATCAAGTCTAGTTTCAATACACCTTATTTCCTTAACCCTGCCCAAACTTACCACTGTAAGTAATCCTTTAAAGTCTCTTTATTTGAACTATCTAAAATGATTTCTGTTTCCTCTTAAAACCCTGACATTATGCAGTCTCTGAATTTACATATCTCAAATTTTATTCTCCCCTCCTTCCAGGGGGAAGAAAGAGACAACATCAAGTATACAATGTATAATGAAATATCATAGCAATATGTGCTAAAAAGAAACAGTGAAGCTGGATAAGAGTAATTGGGGTGGGAGAGGTGGAGGTAGACTATTTTAACAGATAGCACAAGGGAAATGTATCTAAAGAAGTAACATTTTAACATAGATCTGAATAAAATGATGGAATTAATCATATGGGTATCTAGAACATTCAGAACAGAGGAAAGAGCAAGTGTAAAGGCCTTGAGGTGGGAAGTTACTTGGCAGGTTGGAGGAACAGCTAGAAGGTCAGTGTGGCTATTTGATCATGTTGACTTTATTTACATTCATTCCTTCTAAAAATATTCATTTATCATCTGTTATGTTTCAGGCACTGTTCTGGAGAACTGAGATGACAACCATAGTCTCTGCCTTCATGGAGCTAGCAGAAACAGTAAAGACATCCTTTCTTCTATTTAAATTAGAAAAGAGGAAAAGTATACTTAGCATATGGATTTCTATAAGGTAGGAAAGCCAGACACTTCCATGAACCTTGTATGTTTACAAAGTGGAAATTCAAGTCCACTCATTCTTAAATACACGTTCAAACAGTCAGGCTACTAAAATGTTTAAAGATAACTTACCAAAAAAAAACAAAAAAAATACAGCCTGGCAACATAGAAGATCCGTCTCTATAATATTTTAAAACTTACCATTAGCCATGCATGGTGGCACACACCTGTAGTCCCAGCTGAGGTGGAAGGATTGCTTGAGTCCAGGAGATCAAAGCTGCAGTGAGCTATTATCCTGCCATGGTACTGCAGCCTGGGCAATATAGCAAGACCCTGATATATATATATATATTTTTTTTTAATTAAATTACTACTTTATGATAGCAAAGTATGCAGTATTGGTAACCCAGTTTGGAAATATAAGGAGAAATTGGAGGATGTCCCTTAGAGACCTAATTTTTTTTTATTTTATGATGAAGTACAAACATAATAAAAGATAGAAAATAAGTCCTAGAGAAAGAAGATTAAAATAACATATATATATATATATATGCATCCATATACATATAAAATGCAGAATGAGAGAAAAAGAGAAATGGTATTGAAGTCATATATTGGAGGAATTCCTTCATATTGAGAGTGACAAATCTTAGCGTGGACCATGGAAGCCTCTGTCTCCCGATTTCATCTAGACATCTATCTGTCTTGAATGAAATACACGTGAATGCACATGAAGAAAACGAATACATCAGGTTATTTATTCATGCAAACAACATGTATCAAGTACCTACTGTGTGCCAACCACTCTGCACAGCCTAAGGGGAATGCAAAAGATAAGTGATCTATGGTCTCAGTCCTTAATGTGCCTATACTCTAATTATAGAGACAAGACGAATACACAACAAGGATTGACAAATGTAAGAAAAAAACAGTTCTAATAAGGCACAATTCTAAGTTGTCTAGCTCTAAACAAATGTTTAGTCAGATAATCCATGTTTTAAAGATACTCCATTACAACTGTACTTTAGGAAAAGATGCATACATGTATTTGTGGAAAGGTTACAGTCAGCATCGATCTCCCCAGCTATTGCATGCCAAATTCCTATGAGGTTATCTTTCCCTCTACTTTGTGTGAATTCTGCACAGGGCCCATGGCAGAGAAGTTACTGAACACACACTTTCAGGAATTTTTAATCTCTCAGTATTGCTGCATTAATTTTGAAGACCTTTTTTCTACACATCACTCAGCAACAGATTAAATACATTTAAAACATATAATGCCCAGGTCCAAATTCTGTCTTAAGAATATCTGTAGTAACAGTGAACAACATTCAATATTCTTGACAAAGAATTACCAATTGGTTCACCCAATTGAGAACTGCAGACTGATGCAAATAGGATTGTTTTAAAAATCTGTGTTGGGAGAGTGTTGGGAGAGAATTTTCACAATGCTTCAACAATCCTTCATGACCACATTCACCCACATCCTAGCATCTACTATAGTATAGCTCTGTGTTTTGTTTTTGATTCTATGCAGTTATTTCCTGCAAAAATCTACCTTTCTGGTTATATTTTGTCTAATCTAGATAGCCAACTAAGTGGAAGTTTCCAAAGACCACACAATAGATAGAGGGAAAGGTGAGACTAGGTAACAACGGAAAGCTAGCACGTGATGAAATTTAAAATACATCACGGGGTATAAATTATCTATACATAGATAATCAGAAGCTGACTGTATCTTCCAAAATTCCTTTCATTCCTGGGCTTATATAGCAGCTGTGTATTTCTATATCCTTCCCTGCTCTGTACTGCCAACCCCAGTCAACCAAAGCAATTATCATAACCCTTCACTTGCATCAGGAGATACCATCACCAATTATCTGAAATATCTGCACCAAGCTTGGTCATAACCTCTTAGTTACAGATTATTTACCACATTTTGTACTTGATCTTTTAAAAATATAATACTTCGAAGGCTTGAAGCCTTCACTGCTGCATTTTCGAAGCTGCTTAAAAATGAATTATTATCTCCATGTGTCAATCCACCAATTCCAAACTATGATTTACATAATAAAAATACCAAGTTGTACAAGTCCCAGAGACCCTAAACAATGTCTCTACCAAGGAAAAGCAGCAAAAAAGACTTTCACGCTTTTTATTAAACATAAAATAAACAGTTGTTCAAATCCACTTTGCCAATACAGGGGCTACCCAAGAACATTTATTAACATGTTATACTAATCACTTCTACTAAGCACTTATTATGCACATAGCAGTTTTCAGACACTATGGAAGATGCAAAACATAAAATAAGACAGAGAATTCCTGCTCTACATAAGCTTATTATTTAGAATGAGATCTAAGAGAGACACATGTAAAAGAGAAGAATAAAACTGTCTGATAATAAATTCCAAAATGTATAGAAAATGCCAGAGTACAAACAAAGGGAGAAATCAACGGAGATAAACATAATTAGGGAAAATTCCTTGAAGTAGATGACTTTTGAACTAGAGTTTTACTTATTTGAGAAAATCTGCTGCAACAGTTTTGAAAAGTAAACTTTCAGCTTGATGGGATTTGGGAACTAGATGAAAATAACTGAATCTTTTCGTTTATAAGAAAAAAGAGGGACAAAGGATATCCATCACCTCTGCAGGAGGAAGAAAAATTATACTTCATCTTTAGATACCCCCCACTCCAGAATATGATTCATATCTTTTACCATGGAATAGTCTGTTTTGCCTTGCATTGTTCTACCAAACGATAGAGTAAGATGATAAAGCATTTCATCTGAGGATGCAAAACAGTGACAGGTTAGATTATACATNGAGGATGCAAAACAGTGACAGGTTAGATTATACATTAAGGTTACTGGGAAACAAATGTGATGGCTCAGGGCACCCTTTTTAGGAATAGAAAACTGATGATCCTTTATATTTCTTGTAGGAAGCAGCAGTTTTGAACACATAAGTCTTACCCAGCCCTAGTCAAAAGGCACGAGGTCCTATTACTAAAAAAAAAAAATTTCTTGTTTCTTGCCCGGATCTTCTGGGGTCTATTAACAAAGAAGATTCATCTCTGGCCTCACACACTGCTCTACTTGGAAAGCATTTGAAAATTATTCTATATTATATTCTTGCCTTTTCATAGAGGAAAAGTCACCTCTCTGATTCAACCAACCATCTAACAATTAGAGCTGACCTGTTAGTCACTTTAAGATATTATTATGTCCAAAGGAATAGTTGCCTTTCTGACAAACAATGACAATCTGCATTTATTTGAAATCGGAGACATAAATCTGCTGTTCTTGGTATTACAACACGATTTTTCTTTGCTCCATCTTTATCCAGGGCCAGATTTCCCAAATTTAGAGAGAAGCTTAGACTCTGAGCCAAAATAATGTTTTGAATTGCCAGAAGCTGCCTGTTAATTTTCCCATGTTCTTATAAATTCAATTAAAAGCTGAAGCTTAGATCAAATTAAAATGACTTGCTTCATTATCAAACATTCAGCCATCCAGCTGTTCACAAAATTAGCATTAATGCATTTCATGTACAATAGTGTTTTCTAATGTTCTCTGTAGGTTCCCTCACGTCTGTAGTCAATTAATTACTTGTTATGTATGTGCTTATGGCAGCCCGGCTTCCTGTTTCCCACTACTTCTTCCGCTTCCACAAAGTCCTGCAACACTTAAATCCTGACATTCATGAATCATGACTAAATGTAATATCCTTTCTTTTCTTGTCACTGGAAGCACGTCTCATACTAGAAGGTAGAGAAGTCTAACACTCTAAAAAACTTGAATATAATTCTTCTCCCTTATCAAACATTAAAATCACAATACATCTACCAGTATATATCTACCATGGCAGACACTTGGCATTTTGACAAAAAGTGAGGCACCAAATGTGAATGAGGAACATGGCAAGATATACTACTTCTTTTAGCTGAAGATTTTAAATAAATAGATACGAGTATATTAGTATTTGTTTTATTTTCAGAATAATTAAAATAAGTGCTTTGAATGCTATCTGAAGATGTACATCTACGTGGTAAGAAGAACCATTCTACTCAATCAGTAACCAGTAATCATTATTAATGCATAGTAAAGTGCTATTGCTGAGACAGATCCATGTAGGTGAGAAAATTAGTCAAAAAGGAATGAATTATTATTAACAAACAACCGAACCTGGCTCAATTATCAGCAAAATTCAATGAGGTGAAAATTATCTTTTGCAAACTAAGTACAATTTAAACTGCTTCTCTTCCTCGTAATAATGCCTTGCTGAATTTCTATATTTCTATAGCTTTTCGGATCACCTGAGTCCTTGTGAGCCTGTCTTGGAATTTTAGGCTACCTGGTACTGTTTCAAGCTAACAGATATAATTCCTGCTCCAACAACTACACACCCACACATATTTCGCCAGCTTCAATCATAACTTGTTTAACTAAATGAGTATGTTATGCCCATTTCAAACCACCTATACATATTCACACTCAGCAGAGAGCAAACTAGAGAAGGAAACAAGAAAAGGGACATTTCAGACAAGGGGATTAGCAAGAGCAAAGGCATGAAGCAGAAAATATCAAGCTATGTGCAGAAAATATCAAGCTAAGTACCATGATTGCCAGAAGTGCAAATTGAGGTTCGTCAAGGGAAGGGGCATCTTCGTTGCTTTCAGTTACATGCCACATGAGCAAACATGCAGATTACATGAATATTTTATGGTGACAGTGAGTCAATGAGTCCAAGCTTGGCATGAGTATTAAAGATGACTGATATATAAGTTAAATGAATGCAAAGTTGTTGTTGTTGTTTTTTATTTTGTTGTTTTGAGGCGGAGTCTCGCTCTGTCGCCCAGACTGGAGTGCAGTGGCGCAATCTCGGCTCACTGCAAGCTCCGCCTCCCGGGTTCATACCATTCTCCTGCCTCAGCCTCCCAAGTAGCTGGGACTACAGGCGCCCACCACCTCGCCCGGCTAGTTTTTTGTATTTTAGTAGAGACGGGGTTTCACCATGTTAGCCAGGATGGTCTCGATCTCCTGACCTCGTGATCCGCCCATCTCGGCCTCCCAAAGTGCTGGGATTACAGGCTTGAGCCACCACGCCCAGCCAATGAATGCTAAGTTTTATCCATACCTAATTGCCCTTCAATCAATAAACTTTCCTTTTTTAAATTTTTATTTTATTTTTAGAGACAGGGTCTCACTCTGTCACCCAGGCTGGAGTGCAATGGCACCATGAAAGCTCACTGCAGCCTTGAACTCCTGGGCTCAAGTGATTCTCCCACCTCAGCCTCCCAAAGTGCTGGGATTACATTCATGAGTCACTGTGCCCAGCCTATAAACTTTCAGAATGTCCCAGTTTCAACATGTAACATCAGTGTTATTAAACTTGTACGTTTATATGAATTAATACACTTGTAAATTTATATGAATTAATTACATTCATATTTTATGATTTATTAATGACCCAAACTTTCTAACATGATGTTTTTCAAAGCATAAACTACAGACTCTTATATCAGAAACCTCACTTGATGCATTTAAACGTAGAGTCTTGGAATTCAAGTCATATCTGCTGAATTAGAGTAGAGCCTAAGAATCTGCATTTTGACAGACACCTCCAGCTGACTCACATCCACAATGAAGTCTAGCCATTTCACTAACATGACACCTGTCTGTAGTGAGTTACACAAGAGTAACTGCTGGCAGAAGTTTAGTGCATACTGTCTCACACCTGGCTGAATGCTGTGTCAGTGTTTGCCAAGGCATATTCCTCAGAGCCCTGCTTGCTGGGGATGCTCTAAAAAAAATATTTCTGTGGTCAAATACTTCTGTGATACCACCAAGTTATATATTCCTCTTAAGAGAGTCCCAGTGAGTATTAACATATTAAAGGTTCTGCAAAGTCCTGCACTAAATGGAAAACTTCGCCAAGTGCAGTGGCTCATGCCTGTAATCTCTACTTTGGGAGGCTGGTGCAGGAGGATTGCTTGAGGCCAGGAGCTTAAGACCAGCCTAGGCAATATAGCAAAACCCCATCTCTACATAAAAAAAAAAAAAAATTGAAAATTAAAAAAAAATTATCTAAGCATGGTGGTGCATACCTGTGCTCCCAGCTACTCATGAAGCTGGGGCAAGAGAATCACTTGAGTCCAGGAGGTTGAGACTGCAGTGAGCTTTGATTGTACTACTGCAATGAAAAAGTTGTCTCAAAAAAATAAAAATAAAAAACCTTGTTTAACTCAGCATTTCTCAAACTTACTTGACTATGAAACCCTTTATTTTAATGACCTTATACATGTATTCATATGGAATGAGTACATTAGGAGGAGTAATGGAAATTCGGCTCTAATGTTTCACTATTAAATATGGAGTTGGCATTTATTTATCAGATTATTGAATTATTTTTCCATTTTTATTTTATTTTTTTTTTTACAAATCAGAAATATATGCAACAGAACAACTGATTGTGATAAAGGGTAAAAAAAAAAAAAAAAAAAAAA
>NW_016820224.1:0-12047 GCF_001698545.2 Rhinopithecus bieti | reverse complement strand
AAAAAAAAAAAAAAAACAATGAGAACCAACAAAAATACACGTTAATTCCATGTGGGTGTTTTTCAAGAAATTGTTCAGTTTATTAATGTTATCATTTATTTATTTAATTTTTTTTTTAGACAAGGTCTCACTCTTGTCGCCCAGGTTGGAGTGCAGTGATATGATTACAGTTCACTGCAGCCTCGACCTTCCCGGGCTCAGGCGATCCTCCCACCTCAGCCTCTTGGGTAGCTGGGACTACAGGTGCACACCACCATGCTGGACTAATTTTTGTATTTTTTGTAGAGACAGGGTTTCGCCATGTTGCCCATATTGAAATGTTATTATTTATTATCAAATATCTTTATAATAAGAAATCCACCATCAAAACTTAGTTGAGAAATTAAGTCATAAACCAGAGGAAAAGGCCGGGTGCAGTGGCTCACATCTATAATCCCAGCACTTTGGGAGGCCGAGGCAGGCAGATCGCTTGAGGTCAGGAGTTCGAGACCAGCCTGGCCAACATGGTGAAATCCCGTCTCTACCAAAAATACAAAAATTAGCTGGGTGTTGTGGCCGGCACCTGTAATCCCAGCTGCTTGGGAGGCTGAGGCAGGAGAATCACTTGAACCCAGGAGGCGGAGGTTGCAGTGAGCTGAGATCGTGCACTCCAGCCTGGATGACAGAGCGAGACCCTGTCTTAAAAACAAAAAAACACAGATGAAAATACAGCACAGTTTTTCTGTTAGATTGTTTTAAAAAATTGTTTCATAACTAATTGTGAAATAATCTGGAGGTACTAGCAGATCAGATGTGGCTTTTGAAGCAACTTTTAGCAGTTACAGATCAAATTCTGTTTTCAATGACTTCCTCATTAACACGCCATCTCCCTGTTACACATACAATGTGCACTTTATTATCTGGCAGGGGATCACTGCAGTATGGATTTATTTGTGAGATTCTGAACACATCTTCACTTCACACCAGACTGCCAAGCAGCTCCTCTGACCCTAGCATACTTGGAAACACAGTAAGGACATGTGAATCTCTTGGCTCCAATTTTAACAAGCAGCTTCCCTTCCACCTATTTACAAATTATAGCCAAGAGAACAAATGTTCACCTTTATAGAGTAATGTTTCCAGAAGGTACAGTTTATTATATTTGTGTGTTAACTCACTTGACTCTACTGATACCAGTCTTACCTGTTTCTCCATCATAACATCCCTATTACATTGGGAACCCCTAACTTTTCTATAAAGTTTTAAATAAAATCAAGACCATTTTGGAAAGCACGGACTTGGAATCTTTTTAAAGCTAGGAATGAGTATGATACAAACAGTAATAATATAAGATAGAAAACATTTTCTTTAGAGACTGTATCAAATATTATAGAATGTCCCATTGTGAAAAGTAGTTTAACACAGAATTAGCAATCAAGGCTTTTTGCCAGCCTCCTCAGCAGCTGTTAAAATTTGTTTGGAACTTTAGCATGAGAAAAGCTGCAACAACTGTAAACTACAGTGGTTCATCTGAAATACATTTATGGTTATGAAAAGCACAGAAAAACATCTGCAAAGGAAAGAAAGCACTAGGGGGGGTAGAAGGGCAAGTTAGTAAAGCTTCCCAGAATTATCCCAGGGCCTGTCAGGGAAGGTTAAACAAGAGGTTTCCCCAACAGCTGCCAGAGACAGAATTGGAGCTGCCAAGAGTTAAAGGAATCAAATAAACGGTGGAAGGACCCAAGGGATTTCTATTTCAATCTCATAGGCTGAGAGTAAGGAAATGCACTGGGGTGTAGCTAGGCAGTAACCTCCTAAGCAGAGGAATATATGAAGAAATGGGATGGGTAGTGCCATATATGATAACACAGTCTGTACACAAACAAGAAGACATATTCCATATTGTGCAAAGGGCTCATTACAGTGATTCCCAAAGAGGAGCTTCTAAGTAGCAACTTTAGATGACATAAAACTGAATTTCAACACATGCTAATAAATCAGGAGCTGAGCAGAAATGTTAAAAAGTGCATGTTCAGGCTGGGCATTGTGTCTCACACCTGTAATCTCAGCACTTTGGGAAACCAAAGCGGGAGGACTGCTTGAGACCAGGAGTTCAAGACCAGCCTGCACAACACATGGAGACTTCATCTCTACAAAGAATAACAATACAAAAATCAGCTGGGCATGGTGGCACAAGTCTGTGGTCCCAGCTACTCTGGAAGCTGAAGTGGGAGGATCCCTTGAGCCACAGTGAGTTATGATCTTGCTACTGCACTCCAGCCTGAGCAACAGAGTGAGAATCTGTCTCAAAAAAAACAAAAAAACAAAAAAACAAGAAACAAAGCATGTTCAAAAGAAAATAGAAACTCTGAGTGGAAAATCAAAAAAGACAATGTGGCCTAGGCCCGGTGGCTCACGCCTGTGATCCCAGTACTTTGGGAGGCAGAGGCAGGCAGAACACCAGAGGTCAGGAGTTCAAGACCAGACTGGCCAACATGGTGAAACCCCATCTCTACTGAAAATACAAAAGTTAATCAGGCGTGGTGGTGCAGGCCTGTAATCTCAGCTACTCGGGAGGCTGAGGCAGGAGAATCACTTGAACCTGGAGACAGAGGTTGCAGTGAGCCAAGATTGCACCATTGCACTCCAGCCTGGGCAACAAAGCAAGACTCCATCTCAAAACAAACAAAACAGACAATGTGGAGAATTCCAAGTAATTAATGCTGTTAAAAATTGACATACATTTGAGTCAAGTTCACAATAAATTCAGAAAAGTGCATTCAGGAATTTAAGAAGACATCAACTATTATCAATGGGCTATTTTGCCTCAATTTTATTAGCCAAATGATTTATCCTCTCTCACTCCTCTTTCTTGTAATCTTCTAAGCCATTCGTAGGCCAAATATAAGGTAAGTGGAAATTTCCCAAGATTGATGTGGAAAACTGTCACAATAAAATATAAATCCAGGTTGATTATCTTTCCATCATTAAGTATTTGGTAGTAACTTTATACATAATGTAGAAATAATGTATAGAATGTTCAATGCATTTATTCTCTGAGGAGTTATAAATCTAAGATGCACTGGATAGCTGCCACTGTCTTCTAATATATAACAAGACAGTGTTGATAACGGCTGTGCATGTTAAAGACTGTTTTGTTGTCAAAAATTCCAGATAACTGGACATTAGAGTTTACTTAAGGCCACATTCCTTGAAGTCAACAAAACATAGAAATATTTTTTAAATTCCAATGTAGTTCATATTACTTGCTACATCTTAATGTTGGGTAAGTCTGGACTACTAACTAAATGAGTTGAGCAATAATCTTAATTGGATGGTAGTTACATGTTAACAGTAAGATATTCATCCAATAAGAAGTCAGAAGAAGATAAAAATATTTGTGTTATACATTTATATTGCAGGTTTATAGGGAACGTGTCTTAGAGATGTTCATCCTATATCTATGTAACAGTTTCTATAACATTAGGTCCTCCACACTCTACCATCCTCCACAGCCAGTTTAATCAACTACTATCACCTAAGCTTCTCATACTCAACTCTGTACCTTCACACATGAGGTCTCCCTACTTTAAATATCCTCACAGTGCCTCCTCAACAAATCCTCAAATCCCCCAATTCCTTTATACCTCAGCTCACTTGTCATGTACTTTATCAAGACTTCTGGCTGGGCACGGTGGCTCACACATGTAATCCCAGTACTTTGGGAGGTCAATGTGGGTAGATCACTTGAGGTCAGGAGTTCGAGACCAGCCTGGCCAACATGGTAAAACCATTTCTACTAAAAATATGTATATATAAAAATTAGCTGGGCGTAGTGGCAGGCGACTGTAATCCCAGCTACTCAGGAGGGTGAGGCAGGAGAATCGCTTGAACCCGGGAGAAGGAGGCTGCAGTGAGCCGAGATCACACCACTGCACTACAGCCTAGGGGAAAGTGAGAGTCTGTCTCAAAAAATAAAGACTTCTGACTAGTCTTAGCTCATACTTAACTTTCCACAACTTTGAATTCCTGTAACACTTATCAATAGTTTATATCACAAGATTATATTCTTGTTCATAATTAAAATTATTCTCGGTAATTATGTAAAAAAATAATAATAATAATAACTCGGGCCAGGCGCTGTGGCTCACGCCTGTAATCCCAGGCCAAGGCAGGCGGATCTCTTGAGGTCAGAAGTTCAAGACCAGCCTGGCCAACATGGTGAAACCCCGTCTCTACTAAAAACTAATAATAATAAAAAATAGCCAGGTGTGGTGGTGGGCACCTGTAATCCCAGCTACTCGGGAGGCTGAGTTGCAAGAATCACTTGAAGCCAGTAGGCGGAGGTTGCGGTGAGCCAAGATGGCACCACGGCACTCCAACCTGGGCAACGAAGAGAGATTCTGTCTCAAAAAGAAAAAAATAAAATAAGTCCTCTTTTCACAACTAGATCTCAAATTCCTTCAGGAGAGAACTTCAATAACGTATCTGATCTCCCATATCTATTATAGCAGTGCTATCATTCAGCCAAAAGGACAAATGGAGCATCTCCTTGTGCTCTTAGGACTGTACAGGGCATTATGGGTATAGAAGAACTGGGTAAGGATTCTTGTCTATGCATACAGTAGATTGTGAATAAATGTTTCTTGTACAAACGAATAAATGAAGTAATGGATTGTGTTTAGCCACACTGTGGATCCTTCTTGGAATTGGGTATCTTTCCCCTGATCTCTAGAATTTCTGTGGAAGGGCCTCCTTTCCAATCATACATCTTCTAGTGTAAACAGAGATTTGCAGCTTCTACCGTTGAATTAGCAGCATTTAGGTCCAATAATTATTAGCACTTCAAATGTGTGGGTAACACCTGAGCCAAATGATAATTAAACTCTGATCATCAGAGCAATGTGAATCAAAGGGTCACTGAACTAAGCCAGGAATCTGGGCTTCTTCATGAGTTTGTCATGTGATATTGGACAGGTCACTTGGCCACTTTAAACTTGTTTTCTCATATGTTCACCATCTCAATCCTTGTTTCTTAAAGTTTGGTCCATGGACAAGCAGTATGGGCATCAGCTAGGAGCTTATTAAAACTGCAGAATCTCAGGTTCCACCCTAGACCTACTGAATTAGATCCTACATTGTAACAGTATCTCTCAGCTGACTTGTATACATATTCAAATTTGATTAGCAATTCCCTGGACTATGAGACCTTTGAGGACAGAGACTACATTTTATTCACCATTGTATATCCTAACACCTATTATTGAACCCAGCACATAGTAAATATTCAATACTTTGTTGAAACAGTTAAAGAAAATGTAAAAAGAAGGGGCTAAGACTGATTATTTCTTTGGCCCTTTCCAAGTCTAATACTCTATAATTGTAGACCAAGCCTAAATTGGTTAATTTCAACACAGGCAAAATTGTACTTAAGACCAATCTTGCCTATTAGCTGATGTCTCTGGCCTATTTTTCCATTTCCTCAGTGAGAAAATATATGCCAACTCTTAGCACACTATTTTAATTAAATAAAATGAAAAGACTGGAGACTAAAGGGTGTGTGTGCTCCTTCGATAAGTAATATTTGTATATACTCACTGAGATTCTAGATGTTGGCATTAAAATGTTTGATACATTTTGGAAGTGGGAAAAAAAGTTGTCCTGGTCAGCTGTTTTATAGCTCCTGTCTACCAGTTGGCTTTAAATAATAACAAGAGAAAGATAATGTATTCTATTATTTACAGATACTGTCAACCCTTGTGCACTGAATTTCTTGCCCCACTTCCACTACTTGTCTCTTGCTTTCAGAGAGTTTAAATAATCTCATACCCACTTCTGGGCTTCTGACTGTCCCCACTCACCTGGTTTTCACTTTTCCTTAAACATAAATCGCAAAAGCTCATGCCTTCTCTAACAAGACTTGGTTATTTCAGTAATATTCTAAGTAAGAAAAAAATGAGGAAATACTCATATTGTAATAACATCTACTGACATGACTCTACCATTGCAGCTTGAAAATATAGGTTTTCTTATCCAATTACCAATAATGCTGAACAGGAAATATCTATATCTGGGAACACTGGGCATCAGATTTGCAGGCGTCCAAAACATTTGCAGCTTATTTCCGCAAAATCCTGATAAATGATCTATTTATATTCCTAAGTGTATTTATTGGATAAATTGATTCCCTACACAAATGAATGTAAATGTACTACTTGCAACTTGCATAATTTCCATGACTAATTATGATACCTTTCTGTAAATGTCCAACAAATTCTCAGTCTTTGACTTTCTGAAAGTTCCGACCCATTATCATTTCTGACCCAGTGAACCGCTCACTTGTGTGGATCTGTGGGCACATCTGGTGTCATGAACAGTGATGGCCATAGAAGCAGAGCAATGGAAATGGCCAAAAAGAATGTTTATTTTTTGAGACCGAGTCTTGCTCTGTTGCCCAGGCTGGAGTGCAGTGGCACGATTTCGGCTCACTGCAAACCTCCTCCTCCCAGGTTCAAGCAATTCTCCTGCCTCAGCCTCCTGAGTATGACAGGCACACATCCCCATGCCCAGCTAATTTTTGTATTTTTAGTACAGACGAGGTTTCAGCATGTTGGTCAGGTTGGTCTCGAACTCCTGACCTCATGATCCACCCACCTCGGCCTCCCAAAGTGCTGGGATTACAGGTGTGAGCCACCACACCGGGCCAAAAAGAAAATTTTTTAAAGCCTTGTATACGTCCTACGCCAAAACACTGTTGCTATTTCAGAGCATAAGGCTGAAAGTCAGGATATGGCAAGAAGACAATATTTCTATAGGATAAGGCGTTGTGTTTCTGTCTCTGTGTCTGCCAAAAAATGGAATTATGAGATTAACTACCTTGTTCCCTACTACTATCCTAAGTGGTCTTAACATTTGTAATGCAAGCTCCTCAACTGTTTATCTCTAGTGCTATTATAAATACTACCATAGCTGACCTCTCTAAAAGAATGGTGAAGAATTCCTCACTGATATCAGTATCCTAATAAATATATCATGGATGAAAATAATAATGTATGTTTGCTACTACTAAGATTTAAACAGAATTTATACTAGAATATGTAACAGCTTATAGTTAAAACCTTGCTGGGGAAAGATATGACCTAGATTGCCACAAAATAATTTGAAACCTGTCTAAAAAGCAAACCATCTGACTAATTCCACACATACCATTATTCACACATTTTGAATCTGCTAATATTTTAGTCCTGTTAATGTTTAATTTGGACTAAAAATTAACTCACTGAGCTACAAATTAACTCACCCAGTCTAGTACCAGAGACTGGATGAGTTAAGCAACAAACATTTATTTCTCACAGTTCTGGAGGCTGGGAAGTACAAGATCAGGGTGCCAGCACTGTCAGTTCTGGTGAAGGCCCACTTCCTTGTTTACAAATAGCTATTTTCTTGCTATATTCTCACATGGGAGAGGGTAGCGAGGGAGACAGGCCCTGTGTCTCCTCCTCTTTTTAAAAGGGTGCTAATTCCATTCATGAGGTCTCCATCCTCATGATGTAATTTCCCCCCAAAAGGACCCAATTCCCAAAACTATCATATTGGTATTAGGGTTTTAATATATGAATTTGGGGGTTGGGTCACAAATATTCAGTTCATTGCAGTTAATAATGAACATAACCAGAATGATTGAAGAGTCTGACTTCCCACTTTCAACACTTTAAATGTTTCTGAGATAAACATTAACATAAACACACACACACACACACACACACACACACACACAATCCAGCAGCTCTGAAAACCCAGTCATTCACCCAGAAAACATTAGTAATTGCCCTGAGTTATTCAAGTACAGTTTTCCTGAAAAGCGATTAATTTTATGTGGTAGTTTAGGTCTCTGTGGCATCCCCCACCATCCCAGAAATCAAACCCCAGAACCCACCAGTAGCCAGAGATCATAAAAGTTCCCTGGTGTATTAGTCCATTTTCATACACCATAACTGGGTAATTTATAAAGAAAAGACATACCCAAGACTGGGTAATTTATAAAGAAAAAGAGGTTTTCTGCTTACAAAGACATACCCAAGAGAGGGTAATTTATTACCAAAAAAGAGGTTTAATAGACTCATATTTATTACCCAAAAAAAAAGAGGTTTAATGGACTCATAGTTTCACCTGACTGGGGAGGTCTCATAATCATGGTGGCAGGCAAAAGAGAATGAGAGCCAAGTGAAAGGGGAAACCCCTTATAAAACCATCAAGGCTCATGAGATTTATTCACTACCATTAGAACAGTATGGGGGAAACCAGCCCCTGATTCAATTACCTCCCAGAGGGTCTTTCCTACAACACATGGAAATTATGGGAGCTACAATTCAGGATGAGATTTGTGTGGGGACACAGCCAAATCCTATCACCTGGCATGCTCTAAAATCCAATTGACCCTATTTAAGTGCAACCCTGACAAGAGATACAAAACTAGGTGTGTTTGTTCCCTAGGGCTGCTATATATCAGAAACTGGGTGACTTAAAACCACAGAATCTTATACTCTAGAGAGAGTAGAAGCCTGAAGTCAAGGCATTGGAAGGTCTTTGCTCCCTCCAAAGCCTATGGGGGTGGAACCTTCTTCCAACTTCTGGTAGCCCCAGGCTTTTCTTGACTTTTGACAGCATAACTCCAAGGCAGAGAATCTCCTCCATCTTCCCTCTGTGTCTGCCTGTGTTTAAACTGTTCCCTTCTTATGAGGACACTAGTAATATTACATTAGGATCCACCCTGAACAAATATGACCTCATCTTAATCTGATTGCATCTGCAAATACCTATTTCTAAATAAGGTCACAATCACAGGTACTGGGGACTGGGACATAATACATCTTTTTGGGTGACACAACTCAACCCATATCACTGGGCATAATAATGCCTGAATGGCCCCTTAGGCTCTGTCTTTTCTTAGCTCTCCTATTCAAATTTTGAATAAGAAATCCAATTATGTTCTATATTATTAATTTTGATATATTATTTGTAAAACACTAACTAAATGTAATATTCAATAAATGCAAGCAAAGAGATTCAGTTTACTTTGCTAATGTTTTATATCACTTTTTAAGTATCTTCCAGATCCCACACTGGATAAATACATATCTCAGAACTAGAATCAAGTACACAGTCATTTAAAACCACACAGTCACCAAAACCACAGATGTCACAGGCTCCATGTGGTCAATGCCTTTAAGCAGACAGTCTGCTACAATCTGTACCAACTGACATTTCCAGGTGGTGTACAAGAGAAGCCTCAGGGAGGAGACTGCATTGCTTCAATCTAGCCACAGGGTAACATATATCACAGAAATTGACTTTTTAAAAATTTTCCCCCAGGAGATCTAGGTGCTTCTTAATTGCTTTCCTTCTTCTCCTTAAATTTGTCCTGGGGAAAAGTGAGTACATAATTTCTATTATTTGATGAGATTCTAATATTTGTGTGGATGCTGATGCTGGATCAGTGATATCACTGCACCAACTGTGGAATGACAACCAGTCACAGCGGCAGGATTGTGTAGGGATATCTTAAGAAAAGTACAATGCTAGGACAAGCTCTATTACAGGCCAGTGATACAGTCTTTTAAAAGAAAATGAGTCAATTCAACACCACCAGAACAAAACTTTTCTGGAAACACTTTGGGTATATTTTGCTGCTAGACCTGATAACTTAAAACTCAAAACAAAATGAGCATATGTCTATGACATCTACTACCCCATGGGGAGGAAGAGTGTATGGGGTCCTTTGCACCTAAGTCTTTCTGGGCCTTTTAACTCTCAAATTTTCATTCAATGCTACCCCAAACTCTGAGCTCAGTTATGCCTCTGGGCAGAAGGAAGCTTGGAAGCCCTAAGCCAGTAAGTAGGTGACCTGCTCAAAATCAAGCTACTTTGCTGGTGTTTCCATGCTGACCTATACTGCTTTTTGTGTATTATATTCTAATATGTGGCCTAATTCCTACAACTACATATTGGCCTTCTGCCATAGTACCTACATCTCTGCCGTGGTTTTGACACTGTTCCTCCAAGTCTAGCATTACGACTGATCACTGAGTCTTGACAGAACCTCAGATCCATCCTAAATCCTAGTTCCTACTGCTGGCTTCCTGATGCCCACTGAAGGTCTACCTGGTGCCTGTGGCTACTGTTCATGTCTGAGTAGCCTAACAGGTCTTAGTGGCAGACTTCTAAAATCTCATATCACATCCCACATTCCTTCTGATAATCAGTAACATATGGGCTCCAGTCCACCTTCTGATCCATTCTAAACTCCAGTTTATGATTTGGGATAATAATTTCTTAAACATGGTAACCTCAAATAAATAGTCAAAATATAAGCACCCCATAGAAATATTAAGTGTAGTCATATACTAATTTGATTCAGATATTAACAGGGATACTTATGAAATTGTCTACTGTTATTTATATTGTATATTTTGGAGGTTTGGAATTACTATTTCTCCCCAGCTGGTCTGGATGCTTATTAATTTCCTTCTTTCTTTTTCCTCCTTCTAGCAATGGTTATGAGATACAGCTTGTGTTTGTCTATTTATTAGGATTCTTCATCTTAAAAACTGTGTCAAGCTTAAATCTTCATGAGATGGCTCTGATTTTATACAGCATTTCACACTGATGTTGGAAGCTTTTAAAAATTTGATTATAGTTCTCATATCCATCAGATGAAGGAACATTTGCTTAACAGGAAATCCCCTGTTATGGACTAAATCATGTCCCTCAAATTTCATATGTTGAAGTCTTAACCCCTAGGGTCTCACATGTGACTATATTCAGAAATATAATCTTTAAAGAAGTAATTAAGATTTGGCTGGACACGGTGTCTCACGCCTGTAATCCCAGTACTTTGGGAGGCCAAGGCAGGTGGATTACTTGAGCCCAAGAGTTTGAGACCAGCCTGGGCACCATGGTGAAACCCTGTTTCTACCAAAAATACAAAAAAATAGCCAGGTATGGTGGCACACACCTGTGGTCCGAGCTACTTAGGGGGCTGAGGTGGGAGGATCGTTTGAGCCCAGGGGGCAGAGGTTGCAGTGAGCCAAGACTGTGCCACTGCACTCCAGCCTGGGCAACAGAGTGAGACCGTCTCAAAAAAAAAAAAAAAAAAAAGGATTAAATGACGTCATATGGATGAGCCTTAATACAATATAACTGGTGCCCTTATATAAAGAGGAAGAGACACCAGGACCCATACACACACAGAAAAGGCAAAAAGGCAGCCATTGGTAAGCCAAGAAGAAAGGCCTCAGGAGAAACCAACCCTACCAACACCTTGATCTTGGACTTCCAGCCTCCAGACTATGACAGAATAAGATTCTGTGGTTTTAAGCCACTCAGTTTGTGATACATTTTTATGATAGCCCTAGCAAACTAATATAGCCCCTTTAAGGTTACAACCTCTCCCATGAAGAACAAAGAGAAAAGAGGATGATCTTGGATACTTTGCTAATATCTTGTTCTTAGTATTTGATGCTCTCCTCCATGAGCCTCTACAATTTGTGTTAAGAATCATATATTAGAACGATGATTTTCAAACAGTTACAGCTGAAAGTTTTAGAGAGTCAACTTATAGGAAACCTGATATAACCTTGTGCAGCTCACTTAACCTGTTTGAACTTTGGTTTATTTACATAAAAGGGGATAACAAGCCCTGTCTTGATCACCAGAAAAAATGTTATGGTCAAAAGTGATAAGGTGTAAAAGCATATTCAGGTTGTAGAACTCTGTACAAATATAAGAACTTCTTAAAAGTAAAGGGCAGGGATTGCTGAACATCTCTAAAGGGGCTTTTTTGTCTTCCCATGTTTATCAAATTTTGAAGAATAACAATGAGGTAATAAATTGTACACACAACAAAAACTGCATGAGAGAACAGACCTAGGAAGCATCATAGTCTTGTGATATACTTCAGTAGTTAAAAGTACTTGCGTTGGCACAGAAAAGCCTGGTCTAAGTTCTGCCACTTACTCTTTGGCTAATGCAACTCTTTAAGAGTTCTTTTTCCTACCTATAAAATGGAG
>NW_016820223.1:0-1365 GCF_001698545.2 Rhinopithecus bieti | reverse complement strand
ATGTAGGAATATCTCAACTCTGGGATCAAATAATTTCTTAAGTTGGAAAGGTTTTCTTTTAGGTATCATTGATTATTACCTTTGCTTACTTTATTTTCCTTTGTCCTTTAGAGTTTTCTGTTATTTACAGGTTCAAAAGGTTAGAAATATGACTATTTTCTGTATTCATTATCGTATCTTCTATCTTTTTAATCTCTTTATCTTCTTTTTTTGTATTTTAGAAGTCTTGTAATTTGTATCGTTAATTCGATTTGCTCAACTCATGAGCTCCTTCAGGCTGGGGATTATGTCGAATTCTTACTTGTAGAGTAAGTGCTATCCTTCTCTTGTGTTATACATTTTAAAATAGGTTTCATATTGGTTTTTCCCCTAATAATTCAACCCTCAAAACAGAGATATTTGGCTTTTATAATTTACTGAAGTGTTGGCAGAAACCCCTTCATTCATCTATGAAGGTGAAAGATGTATATAGAGAATTTAGTAAAGCTCCTGGTATGTTTGAGACTCAATTTCTGTCCTCAAGACTATGAAGAAATTGCTCAAGTATTTTATTTATTGAAAGAAATGGGTTTGTATGTGTCTGGGTTTTTTTTGTGTGTGTGCACGTGTGTTTGTGTGTGTATGTGTGGTGGGGATGGGAGGAACATAAGGGAGAACTTATAGTGGCATCAGAATTCTGACAAGAGAGTTAGGGGAATGTTCATTATTGAAATTTATAAGATTTTTAAAGTGTTTGATTCCCAGAGATTAAATAACTCCTTATCTATCTCGGCTACCCACCTCCTAAGTTGGAGCAGCAGTGATGATTTGACATGAGATCTTATTTGTGTCCTCCAGTGGGTTAGACTATACACTGGCTAAAGGTAATATACTCTAGGGGCTGTCCCAGGAAGAGCAGGTCTTAGACTAAAGTTTGTTTGAGAGTGTCAAGCCAGAGTGGAGATTACATGTAGAGGGAGTAGACCATAGGCAGGGAATCAATACAGTGACCTCAGGTATAGGGAATCCACATGTCAGGCTTGGAATTCAAGAAGGGACTGGGTCAAGCTTAAAGACTAGAACATCAACAGAGATGAGATTTAAGGAAGCATCATTTGATTGGCAGAATTTTTTTTTATCTGCCAGCTACGTAACAACTCAAGAAAATGAGCTCATCTGGGTACAAAGAAAAGAAAAAAGAACTCAAGAAAAATAGACAGATGGACAAATGCATAGAAAGTTTAATTGAAAAGATTATGTCTCAAGACCAGATACCTCTCTGTTGATCTTCTTCCTCCTCTTCCTCTTTCTTCTTCTTCTTCTTCTTCTTCTTCTTCTTCTTCCCCTTTCCTCTTCTTCTTCTTCTTCTTCTTCTTCTTCTTCTTC
>NW_016820222.1:0-1726 GCF_001698545.2 Rhinopithecus bieti | reverse complement strand
AAATATCCCCAGATGAAAACCATAAGAAGACTTCTGTGAAACTGCTTTGTGATGTGTGATTTCATCTCAGAGAGTTACAAGTTTCTTTTCATTGAGAAGTTTGCTAACACTGTTTTCATCTAATCTGCAAAGGGATATTTGAGAGTGCATTGAGAGTGAAAAAGGAAATAATCTCAGATAAACACTAGAAAGAAGCTTTCTGAGAGACTGCTTTGAGATTTTTGAATTCTCCTCAGAGAGTAACACCATGTTTTCATAGAGCAGTTTAGTAGCACTGTTTTGGGGAATCTGAGAAGGGATATTTTGATTGCTTTGAAGCCTATGGTGAAAATGAAATATCTTCGGATAAAACTAAAAGAAGCGTTCTGAGAAATCGCTTTCTGATGTGTATATTCACCTCACAGAGTAGCATGATTCTTTTCTTGGAGCAGTTTGCTGAAATTCTTTTCATGGAATCTGCAATAGGATATTTGGGAGAGCATTGAAGAATATGGTGACATATCCTTTCATGGATCCGTTTGGAAGCAGTACTTTTGTGAAATCTGCAAAGGGATATTCTGGAGCTCCTAGTGGCCTATGGTGAAAAAGGAAACCACTTCAGATAAAAATTGGAGAAATGCTTTTTGCGAACTAGTTTTGTGATGTGTGTATTCATCTCATAGAACTTGAACATTTTGTTGATTGAGCAGTTTGGCATCGCTATTTTTGTGGTATACTAAAAGGAGATATTTGGGAGTACTTTGAAGCCTATGGTGAAAAAGGAAATGTCCTCAGATTTAAACTAGAAAGAAGCTTTCTGAGAGACTGCTTAGTAATGGGTGAATTCATCTCACAGACTTACGCATTTCATTTCATTGAGCAGTTTGGTAAAACTGCTTTTATGGAATATGCAAAGGGATATTCAGGAGTCCATGGAGTCCAATGGCAAAAAAGGAAATATCTTCAGGAGAAAACTGGAGAGAGGCTTTCTGAGAAATTCTTTTGTGATGTGTGCATTCATCTCATTGAGATAAACGTTTCTGCTGAGGAAGCTCTTTGGCATCACTGTTTTTGTGGTGTCTGAGAAGGGATATTTGGGAGTGCATTGAAGCCGAAGGTGGAAAAGGAAATATTCTCAGAGAAAAACTAGAAAGAAGTTTCCTGAGAAACTGCTTTGTGATGTGTGAATTTATCTCACAGAGTTAAACCTTTCTATTCTTTTGCAGTGTGGTAGCACTGTTTTTGTGGAATCTACAGAGAGATTCTTGGGAGCACATAGAGGCATAAGGTGAAAAAGAAAATTCTTCAGGTAAAAACTGGAAAGAAGCTTTCTGAGAAACTCCTTTGTGATGTGTACATTAATCTCATAGAGCTAAACTTTTATGTTGAGGGAGCACTTTGGAATCACTGAAAATGTGGTGTCTGAGAAGGAATCTTCAGGAGCGCATTAAAGCCTATGGTGGAAAAGGAAATAGCTTCTTATAAAAACTGGAGAGGAAGCTGTGATGTGTTAATTCACCTCACAGCATTACACGATTCTTTTCATGGAGCAGTTTTGTAGCGACATTTTTGGGGAATCTGAGAAGGGATATATTGGATCACATTGAAGTCTAAGGTGACAAATAAATCAACTCAGATAAAAACTTGGAAGAAGCTTCCTGAGAAACTTCTTTTGATGTGTATATTCATCACACTGAGGAGCACCTTTCTTTTCATGAAGCAGTTTGCTAACACTGTTTTCTTGGAA
>NW_016820221.1:0-1729 GCF_001698545.2 Rhinopithecus bieti | reverse complement strand
TCCCAGATCAACGATGCCTATTTGTCCTTTCTTGACAGAGAAAAGGAATCAAAGGAAGTGAATAATAAGGAGTGGAATTTTTTAAAGTGAGCAGAGTGGATATCTATAAAGGCTTTTCCATGTTTTGGCTATGATAATGATACTGTGGCTGTCTGTATAAAAAGGGTGTATCATTTAAACATGCCCTGAAATAGTTAATGATGAAATTTTGTGATGTCTCGATGTGTTTCCAAATAATCCCAGGTTGGGTGCAGGGATGTTGGAGAAATCAGCAAGGCTATTGATGAAACAAGACTGGATATTCATAATTGTTGAATATGGGTGGTGGCTATATGAGTGTTCATCTTTACGTTTCTTTTATATATTTTGACATTTCCTATAATTTTTTTTTTTTTAAATAGGGTGGAAAACCTAGATGCTAACAGGGCCAGGAAGGTAACATAAATGAGGAAAACAAGCAGAGTGGGGACTGATAAACTGGGAAAGGATATGTCTCCCCAAAGGGAATGGCCACTACTCTGCTTCAGCCTAATATTTCTGGTCAGGACTTTGGGGTCCAGATCTGGCAGATTTTCCAGTTTGTAAAGATTGTCCATAAGTAAGTGTTTACATGAAACCTTCTGGTCTTTAAATCTGAGCAATCAATTCAAATATGTTTTATTTCAAAGTACACTGGTCATCCAAAACAGATCTGCAGACCAGATAGAGGATGCAGCTTACAGTTTGCAACCTATGCTTGAGAAGGTAACTTTAGGCAAATTCAAAACCCTGGGGCAATAGAATATGATTGAAAGCACCTCTAAAGCCAGCAATCGTAGGATGCCATCATTCCACCTTATTTATTTCTCATTATAAGTACTGTTCTCATGTGATAAAAGAAAAACTTCAGCCAAATTAAATTTAAAGGAGTTTAATTGAGCAATGGATGATTCGCAAATCGGGCAGCCCCCAGAATGACAGCAGATTCACAGAGACTCTAGTGCAGCCATGTGGTGGAAGATGTATAGACAAAAAAGGGAAACTACATACAGAAATTGGAAGTGAGATAGAGAATGGCTGGATTGGTTACAGCTCGACGTTTGCCTTATTTGACATTTTCATTTTCCAATAATTTTAAAACCATCTTTATTTCCCAAAGATTACTTAAGGCACATGAACTAAAAGGCATTATACTTTTACTTTCCTGACAAAATATGTTATTTAAGCTTTTTTGTTTTAAACCAATTAGTTAAAGCTCTTTTGTATATAAACATCACACATATAATACATATAAATACACAGACAGAAGTTAAAGGACACATTTTCCAAGCCAGGAATTGAACCCTGAACCCAGGCTGCCATTGTGAAGAGAGGGCATGGCCACGTGGTTACAAGGTCAAGTTCCCAAGGACATAGAAGACAAGAGGGAAACCTTATCCATTTTTTTTTTTTCAGGGACATGCAGCAAAGCTTATAACTGATCAGTTTGCTTGGCTGTCTTGAACAGCAGGCTTACAGGTGTCCTAAGCCTGTGTTCTATCCTAAGGTGCCCCTCATTAACGACAGAAAGTACGGAAAGACACACAAAGCATACCAAATTTGCTACAGTTTAAGACTAGCCTTACAAGTCCTTTTTTCTGATTAATTTAAACTTTACAGGAGACAATTAGTGATTTTTACCATTCATTCAACCAGTTTGCACAGAGAGAGAGGCCAGAAGTCTGACTGGTAAGAAATTCTTACCTGTTTG
>NW_016820220.1:0-1799 GCF_001698545.2 Rhinopithecus bieti | reverse complement strand
GTAAAGAAAATCAATATAATTATTAATTGATTCCCCCCATTCCACAATCATCTTTTAATTTCTGTCTCTATGAATTCAAGTACCCTGAGAACCTCATACAAATGGAATCATAGGGTATTTATCCTTTTGTGTCTGCCTTATTTCTCTTAGCATGCTTTACCTCTTACAACCAATTTTTAATTTTATTATTATTATTATTATTATTTTCACTCTGAATTGCTTAAATGAAGGTTGGCGGGACGGTATCATCCTCAGTCTCTTGGTCTCTTGAGTTGAATAACTGCATATATGAACCCATGATTTTAGAACTGTTTATCCATTGGAAAGGCCTCTGAACCTAACAGATGCCTGACAGTTTCTGTTTTGTAATTAGAGTTGTTTACTTTGCTCTCTTTGTGTTCACTTGGGGGAACATTTTCTCTGCAGATTATATGAGCCGTGGAGTTCGGGTGCTCTCACAGTAAGTGCTGTGTGTTTCCATGATGGACTTCTTTCATCTGCTCCAGTGTTTTGGTAACTTGTTTATGTGTCTGTCTCCCCAGATCGTTTGGTGTCTCCTTGGGAAAAGAGACTGTGGATTACAACTCTTGGGGCTCATGTGAACTCCTTAAAAGGCCGAGCAAGCTTTTATTCTTTTCTGTGCCTTTGAGCACCAAGATTGGCCATGCTCAGTAAAGGGAATTGAAGTTTAGAGAATGTGAAATGGGCGACATATACAGGTTGGTCTAGGGGCCCTTTCGAGTTCTCTCAATAATCCAAGGAAGTAGCTGTCATTTTCCTCATTGTACAATGTAGAAAACTGAGGGTCAGATGGAATAACGGACAAGGTTGCCAAAACGTATCAGTTGGGGGTTACATGGCAGGACTTTCTGTTTTTAAAGCCCGTGTTCTTTCTTCATACTTTAAATTTCTGTTCTTGGCATCAGAAACTGAGTAGATTCTCTCTCCAAGCATTTGGAAAGGAAATAGAAAATTTAATTTTTTCATCATACTGAATATTGTTTCTTTCACATTGTCTCCCCACATGTAGAACCAGAAGTGAACACACTGGACTCTCTAGGCATCTGGTGTTCAATGTCCTTTGAAATTCTCAGGGATATTGTTTGTTTTACACAATATTCCGTTTGAACTTGGATTCACTTTGGGACTTTAAGTAACTTATAGGATTCCCTAACCTAACACAGTTGTCCCATTATGATAGGGAATTGTTTTCATTCCTCAAATAAAAGTGATAGTTACTAAACTGTTCAATATATAGGATGAACCCTTGCAAACACTTTTTTAAAAGTTCCTTTGCCTTGGCTCAGTGTCTAATGAGGGAAATGAGAAACCATCAGCGCAGGTCTGTAGAGAGCTTGTGGGTCAGGTCATTCCTGCTGCTTGTGAACAATCCAGACCTTGCCTGGGTGGGGTGAGCATGGCGAGCCCAGCAGGAACAGCTTGGGGTGGTTATGGCTGTTAATTTTTTAATTTAGTTCTGGACCCTACAACCCATCGATATCTGTTCATCTCATTATTCCCTCCCTGGGTGGCAGGAATGGATATAAAACCGCTGTGGTAGTTTCCCCTCCTCTTTTTATTATTACTTTTGTACCTTTTTATGCCTTGCTAGGTTATGAGCTCTCTTACTGCTCTGAGTTAAAGACAGCACATCAATAATTATGTGTAAATAAAATGAAAGCTTACATTGTTTAACTTATCCTTAGCTCTTTCAGAGGAAAGAAAAAAAAAATATATATATGTAATCTAAACTTTCCAACATATTTCTTACCTGTTGTGTCTGTTTTTGAAAAATAATC
>NW_016820219.1:0-827 GCF_001698545.2 Rhinopithecus bieti | reverse complement strand
GTGCTGGGAGAACCACTGCTCTCTTCAAAGCTGTCAGACAAGGATGTCTAAGTCTGGAGATGTTTCTGCTGTCTTTTGTTCATCTATGCCCTGCCCCAGTGGTAGAGTCTACAGAGGCAGGCAGGCCTTGTTGAGCTGCAGTGGGCTCCACCCACTTTGAGCTGCTTTGTTTACCTACTCAAGTCTCAGCATTGGGGGACACCCCTCCCCTAGCCTCGCTGCTGCCTCACAGTTTGATCTCAGACTGCTATGCTAGCAGCGAGTAAGGCTCCGTGGATGTGGGACCCGCCAAGCCAGGTGCGGGATATAATCTTCTGGTGTGCCGTTTGCTAAGACCATTGGAAAAGCACAGTATTAGGGTGGAAGTGTCCCGATTTTCCACGTATCGTCTGTTACAGCTACCCTTGGCTAGGAAAGGGAATTCCCCAACCCCTTGCACTTCCCGGGCAAGGCGATGCCCTGCCCTGCTTTGGCTCACACTCTGTGGGCTGCACCCACTGTCCAACCAGTCCCAATGAGATGAACCCAGTACCTCAGTTGGAAATGCAAAAATCACCAATCTTCTGCATTGCTCATGCTGGGAGCTATAGACTGGAGCTGTTCCTATTTGGCCATCTTGGGATATCAAGAATAAATTTGTTCTGAAGGGTAATTATTTGGTCACCTGATAGACTTTAAGCCCTGATGATATGAATATATTATCATCTTCTTACATCTTTGTACTGCCCGACTCAAGGGTAGCCTACACTTGCCTCTATTTTCCTACACCACATTTATTACTCTTGAGTTGCTTAGAATTTAGATTCCATTTCCACCAGTTTATTGAT
>NW_016820218.1:1882830-1883675 GCF_001698545.2 Rhinopithecus bieti | reverse complement strand
GCCCGGATCGCGGGGGGACGGGTCCCCTGCCCCCCGGCAATGGGGGTCCGCCAGCCGCCGGGGGGGCGTGGCGTGGCGGCGTCTTGGGGCCCACAAGTAGGTGTACACTGCCTGTGGTATTCCGAGTAATAATATAGTTATTACACATCAATGATCGATTTTAATAATTCTCAATGTTTAGAATTCAATTTGGAAGTCTTAATGTATATTAGAGAAATGAGTAGTTCATTTGTTGCTATGGGGAAAATAATGTTTTCAATTCCTTCCCTACTAAGGGTGTTTTTTGATTTAGTAAAAATCAAAACAAGTCAGTAAGCCAGCAGTATTAAGGCTGTAAGATGCAATCTTATATGTAATCATATTAAATTTTGGAAATCCATTGAATTTTACTTGGTATATGAGAAAATAAGTATGTTTTTTCGAAAACAAGTATGAAAAAACAACCTATTACATCAATACTATCTGTATACATGTGTAAGTTATTCGGTCTGGGACCCTAGGGTACTGCACAGTTTATTTAAAATAAGAATTAAAATGTCATAGGCTGGGCGCAATGGCTAATGCCTGTAATCCCAGCACTTTGGGAGTCCGAGGCGGGCAGATCACAAGGTCAGGAGATCAAGACCACCCTGGCCAACATGGTGAAACTCCTGTCTCTACTAAAAATACAAAAATTAGCTGGGTGTGGTGGTGTACACTTGTAATCCCAGCTACTCAGGAGGCTGAGGCAGGAGATTCGCTTGAACCAGGGAGTCAGAGGTTGCAATGAGCCGAGATAGCGCCACTGCACTCCAGCCTGGCGACAGAGTGAGACTCCATCTCAAAAAAAAAAAAAAAAAAAAAAA
>NW_016820218.1:1867688-1882628 GCF_001698545.2 Rhinopithecus bieti | reverse complement strand
AAAAAAAAAAAAAAAAAAAAAAAAAAAAAGTCACAAGGAAAAATATTATTAAATTGATTTTTATTGCCAGTAAATGGGTAATTTCTTAAAATCTATATATTTTTTTCTGACCTTCCCCAGACCCTTCACCTCATCCCAAGTGTCTAGAATAACTGAAATGTACTACGTTCAAAACTAGGGCAAATTCCCGTATGTCCAGGATGGAGTCAGTATGGCTCTCCGCTCACACAGAAGAATGGCCCTGAAAATCTCCCACTCTTTTTTTTTGTAACTATGATTTTGTAACTATGATCCAAATACCACCCTGCCCTATTGAAAGTGTGGCTTGATTGGTGGATCTGCTCTAATACAAGTTCTTTTGAAAATGAACTTTGAATGTAATCAGTTCTCACTTATTTATTTTCTCTTAGTAAATATTTAAATTAGTAATGTTTATAATTGAAAATATAATATTTGAAAGACTGATACCAAAGTGCCTGACAAATATTATTATTATTACTAATGTTTATTTACACTCAATCTAGAATCTTTTATATTCTTAGTAATTAATTTACGTTTGTAGTTGGATTAAAAACTTTCCTAAATGTATCAATGTTTATTTTGTAGTTATAATTAAAATGTAATGACCCACAAAAGACCTATAAATTAGAGGCTTATCCCTGTAATACATACAAAATCAGAAGGCACTTGGAGCTAGACATCATAAAAGGCAACAGAGATGGTCTCTACTTTTTCAGTGGTTCTGTTTACTTATTAGACAATGTTTACATTTGTATAAATGCCGGGGAATTTCAGGCTAAAATTTGAAATAATTTGCAAGATGAATGTATCCACTTCTAACAGGCTTAGTTTATCACGATAGCTTTAAATAGGTTAGTCTGTGAACTACAAAGTCTTATTTGGAAAATAATAATAAAACCTAATAAATTCGAGTTTAAATTGGTCGAGTAGAAAAAATAATGGCCAGTGTTTCAGAACCCACTTATCTTCTATTATCCTCACAGGGTTTCAACCAATACAGGAATCTCAGTGTTTTTTTAGATTAGCATTTGGTGACTTAAATTTTATTCAGGGTGGTGGGTAAATATAGAGTGGGTAGAAGTCAGGGAACAAAGTGAGGTAGAGGGGAAAAGTGAAATGGAAACTACTATTTAAAAAACTAAAAGCAGCAAATTCCCCCAAAAAAGTTTTTATTTATTTATTTTGAGACAGAGTCTCCTTCTGTCACCCAGACTGGAGTGCAGTGGCATAATCTCGGCTCACTGCAACCTCCACTTCCCTGGTTCAAGCAGTTCTCCTGCTTCAGCCTCCCAAGTAGCTGGTACTACAGGCACACACCCCCATGCCCGGATAATTTTTTTTTTTTTTTTTTTTTTTTTTTTTGTATTTTAGTAGAGATGGGGTTTCACCTTATTGCCCAGGCTGGACGTGAACTCCTGAGCTCAGACAATCCACCTCCCTCGGCCTCCCAAAGTGCTGGGATTACAGGCGTGAGCCATCTCTCCCAGCCTATATTTTTATTTCTTAAACAGAGGGAAGCATTTCAATTTTATTTTTAACTTCTTAATCACTTGTCTTCTACCCCTAACTGACTTTTAAAAAGGGAAACAAAGAACACCTATCCCTTATGGCTATGAATTAAAAGACTCACAAGAATTACTCTTTGCAATTTCATCCAACACTGACTTTCCCTGCCTTTGCTTTATTAAAATCCAAGCAAAAACACAGGAGAGATCTGTTTGAAGGAATGTGAGTTAGAGCCAGAATTAGAGGGGAGTCTCAGCCTCAGATCCAAAAATTCTTGATGCAGTTTTGAATGCTAACATTGTCACAAGAGTTTTAAAATTCTATCTACTCTCCTCCCCTTTCCAATACCACCTCATAAATACCATGGATATTTGAGCTTTGTGGGGATAGAGTCAGGGATTATTTTTATAGCTATTCCCTGAACTAAAAATATATCTAATAAACGTTTCTATAACTAGTTTATTTCAACTTCACAGTATAGTTTTCCCTATAGTTAGGGAAACTGATGCATCTCTAATGGCAAGTACTTCAAAATACGAGTAACAAAATTAAGGGGACACAGTGAGCTAGAGTTCTTCCTGGAGAAGAAAAACCATAACATTCAAAGCAGGGGTAAAAAATTCAGATGGTTTTAAGGGGCCAGTGGGTATTTAGGAGTACATGAATCAGCTACAGTAACATGGTTAGGAAGTCATGTGCTGGCTGACTGGAGGAGGCATAGCTGACTTTCATTTCTAAAAAGCACCATACTGGCTGAACCTGGCTGGCTACATTCATCCACCACAACACCCACTTGTGGCTCTTTTTTCAAAGAAGTCCTACTTTAAAGGGATACAAAGGGATAGGGCTTATTTAACTGGGGGAGAAGATCCCTAAGAGTTTTACTTTCTTCTTTCTTGCTTTTCCTAAGTAGGTATTAAAAATAAAGCTTAAGGAATGGCCAGTCTAGCGAATAGACAAGTGTAATTATCTATTTATTTGAAGCTTTCAGAAATTCTCTCTGCCCAAATACTCTTCCTCTCTCATTTGCCACAGCATCTAAAACCACACTATAACTGTATTTAGGGAACGGGGACAGTTGGGGAGGATGTTAATGTATCATAGTAGCTTCAAGAGCACACACATGAGTCTGGCAGATGTTTAGCTGTACTGTAGCTAACAGCATACATCGAGTTTATTAGAAAAGTGGAAAAGAGTCAGATTTTTGTGGAGCAAAGGCATTTCAAAAGAAATTAAAATCTCTGATCAGCCAGTAATGCCAACAGCATTAGAGTATAGAAGATATCAGGGATGCAGAATGAAGGAAAATCAGGTGGCTGGTGGTGCAGAATAAGTAACAAATCAAATAACTGAACCGAACTAATGCTACTGAGTACCTTTACCACATATTGTGCTTGGTGCTGGGGATACAAAGATACATAAGGATAAATTCATCTAGAGGACCAGATAAACTTTAGCTAACCACAATATTTCATCAACTCTCTAACTCAAGTTTTTGGGTTTTTTTTCTTTTTTTTTTTTTTTTTTTTTTTTTTTTTTTGATGTTTAAACACCTTTGAACTTGATGGCATCTTATGATTTTATTAGCAGCATTTATTTTTTCTTATACAGTAGTATATAAAATAATTGTGTGTTACAACAGAAGAAATATAGTATATGGATTATAAAATATTGCTAGGGAGTAGAAGGAACAATAGTTAAAATGTATCACATAGATTACAGTGAAATATTGAAAGTGTTTAATCCGGGGAGTAACATGTAAGATCTCTGTATTCATTTTTCCCTTCCTGTGCTTGCCTTCTTCCTTTCATTCAGTAAGCATTTATGGAGCACATTCTATAGGTCAAATTCTCTGTTAGATCCTGGGAATACAGTGGTGAAAAAGAGAGATGTAACCATCAATCAACTGTATCCAATTTTCATTTATAGAACACTTCATCTGACAACAGCAAAATACACATTCTTCTCTGATTCACACAGAACATTTGCTAAGATACACCATATTCTGGATCATAAAACACACCTTGACAAATTTAAAAGAATATGTACATACAAAGTGTGCTCTCAGACTAATGGAATTAAACTAGAAATCAATAACAGAAAGATAGCTGGAAAATCCCCAAACATTTGAAGACTAATCAACAGACTTCTAAATAACTTCTATGTCAAAGATAATGTTTCAATAAATTAAAAAGTATTTTGAACTAAATGAAAATGAAAATACTGCCTATCAAAATTTGTAGGGTACAGAGAAAGCAGTGCTTAGATAAGAGAGACACAGTCCTGGCCTCATGGAACTTACTGAACAGTGACCAAGTAAATAGAAACATTTTTAATTAATTAATTTATTTATTTATTTTTGAGACAGGGTCTTGTTCTGTCACCCAGGCTGGAGTGCAGTGGGGCAATCGCAGCCCACTGCAGCCTCCACTTCCCAGGCTCAATCGATCGTCCCACCTCAGCCTCTTGAGTAGCTGGATGACAGGTGCATGCCATCATGGCCCGGCTAATTTTTGGTAGAAATGGGGTTTTGCCATGTTGCCCAGGCTGGTCTCGAACTCTAAGGCTGAAGTGATCCTCCTGCCTTGGCCTCCCAAAGTGCTGGGATTACACTTGTGGGCCACTGTGCCTGGCCAGAAACATTTTTTAAATGGAATAAAAATAATGATGATTACAGTGGTGTTAGAGAAGTAAGGGGATGTGACTACTTTTTAATAAAATGGTCAGAGAAGGTGACATTTAAGTTGAAGTCCAATTGTTGGCAGATGGGAAAGTTTTCCAGGCTGAGAGAATAACATGTGTGAGGCAGAAAACTGCTTAGCACGCTTATGGAAATGAAAGAAGTTCAGTATGATAGAAACTTAGCAAAGAGAAATGAGATAGGACATGGTTTGGAAGGATGGACAGGGATTAGAATGCATAGGGAGGTATAGACCTCAGGAAGTGTCAAGGGAAGTCATTGAGGGGTCCTAAGCAGGAGGATAGGATCCAATTTACCGGTGGACACAAGATTCCTGGGCCAGCAGAAGAGACATTTGAATGCTGGATTAGACATGACCAAGAACTGTGGCAGAGGCAAGAACCTGAGCTCCCAACCCAGGCTGCCAGTGGAGTGTCTGAGGAATATGTTTTCTGAGGTAATTTGTACTCTCAAGGAACATTTGAACATCAGACACTGGGTGTGAATACAGGAGTTTACCCTTATCTACATTTCCTTTGGTTTCAGTTACCCAAAGTCAGTCTCTGTCCAAAAATATTATGTGGAAAATTCCAGAAACAAACAATTTACAAGTTTTCAATTATGCATCATCCTGAGTAGTGTGATAAAATCCTGTGCCTCTCTGCTCTGACTTGTCTGGGATAGGAATCATCATGTTGCCCAGCATATCCCTACTGTCTACACTATGAGCTCATTAGTCACTTAGTAATCATTGTGGATATCAGATCCACTGTCATGGCATGGTCATGCTTGTGCTGAGCAACCGCTATTTTACTTAATAACAGCCTCAAAGCACAAGAATAGCGATGCTGGCAATCTGAATATGCCAAAAGAGAAGCAGTAAAGTACTTCTTTTAAGTGAAAATGTGAAAGTTCTTGACATAATAAGGAGGGAAAAAATTTGTATGTTTAGGTTGCTAAGATCTATGGTAGAAACAAATCTTCTATCCATAAAATTGTGAAGAAGGAAAAAGAAATTCATGCATAGTGTACTTATGGCTCAGTACTATCTATAGTTTTAGGCAACCACTGGGGGTCTTGGAATTTCTCAACAGCCCAGTAGGGTAGGAGCTTGGGATAGAATTTATTGATTTAAAAAAATAAGAAAATGTGGTATTTCTTTCACATTTGAGTGAAGGAAGAAGATTTTTGCCCATTTTAAGAAAACAACTTTGCCTGCTGTGTGGAATGGATTCTAAGGAGGCAAGTGCAAAAATGAGGCAAATTTGGAGGCTCCTATAGTATTTATGCAAGAAATACTGTGGACTCGAATGAGGAGGATGGCGGTGGAAATGGTGAAAAGTAGAAAGATGGGAAATGCCATCCAATATTTTTGGTGCCTGTGATAGAGAGACTCCCAAAGTGTTTCCATCACCCATGCCTCCTGGTGTTGTCTTCATGTGATCCCCTCCCCTTGACGACAGGTGGCATCTGCCACTTATTTCCTCCAAACAGAATATGACAAAGGTGACAGATGTGTATGATTATATGACTGTGTTTCATAAGATTGTAAGGCTCATGCTAATGGAGTCTCTCTCTCCCTTGCTTCCTTGAGGAAGCAGGAAGCCACATTGGGGGATCCCACATGGTAAAGAACTGCAGGTGGCCTTTAGGAGATGAGGGCAGCCTCCAGTCAACAGCCAGCAAGAAACTGAAGTGCTCTGTCATACAACCTTGTGGAAGTGAATTCTGCCAACAACCTGAGTGAGAATGAAAGTGGATCCCTCTCTAGTCATGCCTCAGGTGAGACTGTATCCCTGGATGACACCTTGATTCTAGCCTCATGTGACCCTAAGCAAACGCCCCATATAGGCTGTGCCTGGACTCAAGGCCTTCCGAAACTGTGAGATAATAAACGTGTGTTAAGCTATTGAATTTGTGGCAATTTGTCACATGGAAAAGTAATGCCTGCCCAGTAAATTGACCAGTCTCGGTTATGTCTTTATCAGCAGCATGAAAAGGAACTAATACAAATGGGGTCTTGCTATGTTACCGAGGCTGATCTCAAACTCCTTGCCTCAAGTGATCCTCTTGCCTCAGCCTCCCAAAGTGCTGAAATTACAGGCATGAGCTACCATGCCTGACCAAGAAATATTTTACAGGCTACCTGGGCATCCCTTAGTCCAACCAATTTGACACATAAAATTAACCACCACACTGCCTGAGACAAAATTCTTGCATTGCTGCTTGATAACATTTGGAATTATACTTTATCTGGATTTTCTTCTAGGTTTCTGGGACCACCTTTGTTCCTGAGCAATGTTTTTGATTCTGCTTTGAAAATTCTTTCCCATGGCAGAAGTTGCTCTTCTTCTTAAATCTCTTGCCAAACTCTGGCTTCCTGATTTAGATTTCTGGGCTTCCTGCTAGCCTGGGAAGGTAGTTCAGACAGATGACAACACAAAAAAAACAAAGTAAAGAAGAGAAAGAAGTTACAGATTTAAAATACTAGTTAGGAGGTATTGTAAGAGCATAAGTGAAATTATTTGAAGCCTGATTAGAGGCAAGATAAATGAAAAGGAAGAGAAAGGCTCAAGACACCCTTTGGCAGTAAAATCAACAGGACCTGTTGAAATAGAGCAGTGAACAGGTGAATGGCGGGAGATGACACTGATGTGTTAATGACATCTAGCTTGGGTGGTCAGGTAGAGAGTAAGACAATAATCATACTTGGGATAGTTTATTCCTCCATGATCCCTTTCAAATAAATATGACACATGAGTATACCCACACCAGGAAAGATTTGAAAGGCAGGATTTCTTTCTGGAATTAACCCCAGCCTTTCCACCAACTAGTCTCTATAGCTTTCTAGCTCTGTACCTCACAAATTATTCACCTGACAGAGCAGAAATAAATGAAGATTTCATATAAATAGAGCTAGTTGATATTGAGGATGTCCTGCTTGGGACACTGGAAATGCTCAATATAAACTAACTCTTCTTATTGAGCTGTGTTCCCTCTGGCACAGTCATGCTTTTACCAGCCTCAGATTTCCTACTACCTTGATGTCTCTTTCTTTGACTACATATCTCATTAGCTTTCACTGAGCACTTAGGTTTCGTTGCTTTGACCTTGGTGCTCCTTCTAGGTCTAGGACATGACCACAGTACCTGGTCATAGATAGAGGACACCTCTGTCCCTGCTCTTGCCTTCATCCTGTGCTTCCCTGTGGGTCCCATCAGCCTGAATGCTCAGGCCTGCCCTTCCCCTACATATGCCCACAGGAAGGAAACCAAAACGGAAACACAAAAGGAGATTGAGTTTGTGAGCAATGTGAGGAATGTGGCAGTGTATTCTGGAGTCTGTTTAATTTAAAAGTGTTTATGGAACATTGAGATGGTTAATTTTATGTGTCATCTCGGCTAAGCTATGGCACCCACGTTTAGTCAAATGTGAATCTACATGCTGCTGCTATTTTTTAGTATGATTAATACTTAAATCAGGAGACTTTGTGTAGATCTGATTACCCTCCATAATGTAGCTGGGCCTCATCCAATCCACTGAAGGTCTTAAGAGAAAAGATGGAGGTACCCTGAGGAAGAGGGAGTTCTGACTCCAGACTGCCTTTGAACTCAAGTTGAAAACATTGTCTCTTCCTCAGTTTCTCCAGCTTGCCAGCCTGCACTGAAAATTTTGGACTTGTCAGTCCCCACAATTGTATGAGAAAAATCCTTAGAATTAATCTCCCTCTTCTATTTTCTCTCCTTTCCTCCTCCCCCTCCCCCCCCCCCCCCTTCTTCTTCCTCCTCTCTCTCCCCTCCCCCACAAGTTTTATTTCTCTGGAGAACCCTGATACAAATATTCAAATATTCAAGAGAAGCCTCCAGAGTAAGTGTTTATACAGATTTAGAGCTCAAAAGAGAAATCTAAGTAAACAAACAAATTAGATGTTATTATTATGAGAGTGGTATCTCTGAATCTGAGGGAGCTGAGAAAATGCAAGGGGAGCTGAGAAAATGCAAGAAGGAAGAGGTTACAGACAATATCAAATATGGCACAAAACCCAACATGATTGAGAAAAAAATATTTAATCTGGCAGCTAACTAATCAGCATTTGCTTATTTGCCATTTAGCAAACAACAGAGCTTAAAAAAAGACAAATGAAAGAAAATCTCATTTTCAGAATCAGTAGCAATTTTATAGGACTCACTAAAAAATTATATGGTTGTACACATTATATGATCCTCAACAGTTTAAGGAAAACTAATAATGTTTAGATTTCAGCAAACTTTTACAAGACTGTTTAAGATTCAAATCTCAAATACCACTTGAGTATATATTTTCTCCCATAAAATGCAGTAAAATGATTTTTAGAACTTTGAGAGATCCTTTCAAGAATGTTCATGAAATTATAGAAATAAAGCTTTTTTTGTTGTTGTTTCTGTTGAGATTTTATCACTTGAGAAAGTGAGTATGCCTGTGATGGCAAATGGAGAAAAACAGAATTGGGTTGGGATGTGGATTCTGAGTCATTGGCACACATATGGGTCAAATGGCTCCTTCTCTTGCATCTGTTCATGTAACTCTAACCTATGTCTTGGCAAAATTATAAACTGCTCAAGCTCTAGAACTTCAGGTCACCCCCAAATAGTCAAAATTGTAAATATTAAATCCACAGGTGCTTGAAGTCTGTTACAGGCTCAATCTTTTGATGATGTCCTGAGAGATAATGACTTAATTCACAAAATACTAGAATACTGTGCTGAATATGCAGGGTACTCAGAAAGATCCACATCAATACTGTAAATTCATCCCTAATTTAAACCTTCCTTGAGGGTGATTATTTTGTATGCAATACTTCTCATTGCTGATCTGATCTGGTCTTTAGTATGTGAAAAAACAATCCTAGGAAAAGTGTTTGGTTTTTCAAACTTAAAGTATAACAAGTTTTGAAGAAGCTTCAAGGCAAGTAAAGGCAACACACCTACACACACACACACACACACACACACACACACACACACATCTCTGGAGCCATAGGCTCTCCTCCCTTCCTGGTCTCACAGTAATTTTTCTTTGGCTCTTCCCCATTGTCAGTGACATAGCTGGAACTCACCAGTCTACACAGCTGGTGATTGTCTACAGGACGAAAATATGATGATATGGTGGTAGCAGCTATCAATGAGGCTTCTGACAAGTGAAGTTGTTCTTAGGGAGTACTTACCTGAAATTGAGTGATGTTACAAAATCATTGAAATAAAATCTGTTGGTCAGAAACGCAGTTCAGGTTTAGGCTTCATTGGCATTTAGGATGACCTCAAACAATGCATGGGAAAGCAAAGAAAAAAATACCACTTTTCTCACGGAACACAAAAGAAACTACTTCCTTTAAGTGAATAGTGGAATAGCAGGTTATAAGATTGAGACTGTGGTTTATTTGTTACAACTCTTAAAATTAAATGCTACTGATTCTCACCGCAATAGAACTAACTTTATCCAAAAGGGAGGATTTATGGGATGGATTCTGGATGCCTCAGGCATTGAAGAAAGTTGGAGGAAAGAGGTAGTCCCAGGCCTTAATTAAGGATGAACTCAGAAAACCTGCACAACACAAAAGCCTCTCAAGCTTGGCCTCCTTTTCTTTCTTCTTTGGGGTTATTCTCTCAGCCATCATGCATAGTGGGAACTTAGCCATTAACTCTAGGGCCATATTTGTACAGTGCTGGGAACATAAAGAAAAAAAAAAAAAGAGGCTTCCTGTTAGCTTCAGCCAGAACAATCCTGGCCTGGGAGTCTGCTTGGACTGGCTTTGCCCTTGGCCTCATCACGGTGGCCAGAGAGTGGAGGTGCTGTGTTCATCTCAGACTGAGCCTGAGCAGTGTGATTATTCACTTACAGGAGGTAAGGGAGGCGTGTTGAGCAGGCAAAGGGGAAAAAATAGCCCCTGGAGACATTCCAAATATACCAAATGATAACTTGATTTTTGGCAATATGCTTATGTCACAATGTTAAATATTCATCTCACTCCCAAGTGCCCCGTGTCTTTCATAATCTAAATCTACAATTGGTAGCCCAATTGTTATTTTTTATTCAAAATTACAATCAACATTACTCGAGGTCTCCTCATAATTGCTTTATTTCTTTTTTATTTGTTCAGCCTCAGTACAGTTTAACATTTATTGCAGATATTGGGATTGGCTCACTCAGCATCTCTTCCAAACGCTTTTCAGAATTTCTTGCACCACTGCAGAGCCTGGAAAGCAAACACTTTATTTTCCAGACTCCTTGCTCCTAGATTCTGGATGTGCTTTAGGCTCTGCCAAGCAGTAGTACTGGTAGGAGACTTGAATTTGGAATTGAGTCCGGTAGGGAGAGAGGCAGCGCTTGAGGTATTCATTTTGTGGGGACAGATTGTGGTACATATGGTATGGTTCTGGAGCCACCAATTGTGGCAGAGCCTGCTCAATTTAGCAGATGGCTTCTGGATCATGGCAAAAGAAACAGTTTCACTGGTAGCCAAGGTCTGCATTGCGGTTTTGGGATATGTTTCTGGAAGCTCAGTCTAGTGTATTTTTTAAGGCTTCCCAATGATTATGTAAGTCATGTAATAGCCTGCAGTAAATCCTTTTCTGATTAAATAGCTTGAGTGATTCTGTGCTCTGCCTTTGAACCCTGACACAACATAGAAATCAGTTTTTAAAATGTCACTGACCTTTTTGATTGTGTTATTTTTCTTTTCCTTCTTTGTAATTCCATGGATACAAAACATGAAATGAGGTTGGCATTATATGTTGCTTTTGATGAGCAGGTGAATTAGTGATCACAGTTGCTAACTGATGCTTGGTTAATTAGACCCATAGGAAACACCTGCTGTGGTTCAACAAGCTGAGGCTGGAGGTCTTCCATTGGCCCCTACAGGTCCACTCCTCACCCTTCTCTCACCCATATCCTGCTCTGTGCCCTGGGACTGCCTAGCAGGAATGGTTTTCTGTGTCCCCTGGCTTTGCCCATGGGGAGACTTGATTTATGCTGGTTGTCCGCTCATCCAACCCCAAGTCTTTAGGTTACCATTCACTTTCCATTTCAAAAGTGTCCTAGTTGATGTAAACCTCCTTTCCGCTTAGAGTCTGTACTCTCTAAACAATGAACACTTATTAATTCCTTACTATACAGTTCCTTTCTTTTGCCAACTGAGAATTTATAGTCCAAAACTCACAAGCAGAATGGCCACTTTGGTGCTGTAGCAGTCTGCTTTTGACTCTGGAGTTTGGTGAAGTCTGGGGTCTTATCTCACAACTACAAAACAATTAGGCACACAGACACGGAGGGTGAGTAGGGTAGAGTAAAATTTATTAAGGAAAAGGAAAGCTCTCAGTGAAGAGAGGGGTCTTGAAAGCAGGTTGCCAGTAAGGTGTCTATGTTCTGTGTCTTTTATGTGGCAGAAGCCAGGAAGTCTTCTGTGGGTTTTGCCCAGATGGGAGGGATAAAATTCCCTCCTGGGGTACTACATCTATGCATTCCTAAGGTTGACCAAAATGATTCCAACTGGTTATTATCCCTGAATGCCTAAGTGAAACCCGTGGTGGGGGGCTGCCTAAAACCACAATGCTAATGTTATGTTAATGGCATTATAGTGAGTTGGATCAAATTTAGGACATTTAGGTTGATTTATTGCACCTGTGCCTAAGTTGAGACAGTCCCTGCTGAGCAACATCCTGGCATAAGGGCAAGGTCTTAACCACATTTCTTCCCGTTAGCTGCAGAGGCGGAGTAGGTGCTGTCCTGCAGTTGTTCCTCTGAACATTGTTCCTTTCTGTCCCTTCTCCCGAGACCCTCCCTCTCTATTTGCCTATCTAGCCCCTAACTCCTTTCTCAGTGTTTTCCCTCCAGTACATACACATAATTTAATTTCCAAGTGTGCAATTTTCATGTTTATAATTCATTAAGAAAGAATGCAAGGGAACGATTCAGATAGTTGTCAACTAACTGCAGCTGAGTCCAGACTCTGTCTACCTTTCTTCCCTCTTCTATTTGCATCATTTCCAATAGTTCTTCTAGGATCCAGAACTGATATTGATGCTACCCAGTTTTGAGTGCTGGCCCTTTGAGGTTTACTGATTCTCCCACATTTCTGGCTAACCTGTGGAAAATCTGCTTTGCTCCTAGTACAACAGTGCTAAAATAAATTTTCTTCCCCCAAATTCCCAAAAGTAGCTTATACTTGCCCTGAAGTTTATGCTATATCTCGATCTCTATCTTTCCATGTATCCATCCATCCATCCATCCATCCATCCATCCATCCATCCATCCATCCATCTATCCACACATACATATATGTGTCTGTTTATCTCTCAAGATTTACAATATCAGAATTTTTCAGTGTATGGCTCAGGAATCTTTTTTTTTGTTAGGCAAGTTTCTTAAGTTGTTCTGATGTATTTTTTTTGCTTCAATTTACTTATTGCATCTATTAATAAATTACTGCTTACAAAAACAGGAAAGGTAAAAAAAGAATTAAAAACACCTTAATGACTGAGCATGCCTGTAATCCTAGCACTTTGGGAGGCTGAGGCAGGCAGATAATTTGAGGTCAGGAGCTCAAGACCAGCTTGACCAACACGAAGAAACCCCATCTCTACTAAAAATACAAAATTAACCGGGCATGGTGGCACATGCCTGTATTCCCAGCTACTCTGGAGGCTGAGGCAGGAGAATCGCTTGAACATGGGAGGCAGAGGTTGCAGTGAGCCGAGATCACACCATTGCACTCTAGCCTGGGCAACAAGAGCGAAACCCTATCTCAAACAAATGAACAAACAAACAAAAAACACCACCTTAATAGTTTGGGTGTTTTATTTAGCAGTGCATTTACAAAAATCAAATGAGTGATATAAACTTTCACTTTGAGTTTTCTATTTTCATCTTTTAGAATGGGAACAGTCAGAATGCTAAACTCACACAGATTTTATAAAAGTTTAGCGATCTACCACCAGGATTGGAAAACCAAGGAAAAAACCAAATCTAACACAATGCTACAGAAACAAAAAAAGCCCAGAATTCTTGCTAATTTAACTGAAGTTGAATTTTGACATCTTTGGCTGATCCAACCACTCAGTCTTGGTCTCCTTTCCTTCTCTTAGTCCTGCTGGATTGGGAGTTAGGTAATAAAAATGAGCCAAAGATTCTCAAACTTCTGCAGAGGTAGAGATGGGCTGGTCTTGCTGTCAGAGCTGGTTAGTACTTTGGGTCTTTCTAGAATATTTGGTGCTAGGCCCAGATAACTCAGCTATATCTGTAGTGCTTCTCTGTGGCTGCTTAGGCCTTCTCAGGTCTTGCTCAGACCCCTAGTCCCAAGGACGCCTTTTCCTTTGTCCTTCTGTTAAAAGTCCCTTCGACTTTGGGCTTCCATTGGGCCTATACTACCTTCTCTAGACTGTAAAGGCTCTTTCTACCTTTAATTATCTTCTTCACCGATGTTCGAATCCAGTTATCAGGTCTTGGTCTCTTTGTTGGTCAGGATGTTGGCTGCCTTCTTTCTCCTGAATTTGGCATCACTTTTCTGGTGAGCAGAAGCTAATTCATTTCTCCATCAGGGGAAGTTTCAGCCATCATTAATTTTTCATGAATATCTCCTTATTTGGGAGATATTCCTGTTTTCAGCTCAATGAAGAACGAAATCTTTCTAATCTCTAGAATCTAGTCACTTCTGTAATTTCTTCCCAATTACCCAGCCGCCAGTTATTTTCTTGATATATGTCTCCTTCCCTGCCTCAAGAACACAGACTATGCAAATCCTAAGATTATAATAATAGAAATACCTTCAATGTGCAGTAACATTAATGTGGCAGATGTAATCTAAGTTGCCTCCATGATCCTTGCCTCCTGGTATTCATTCTCTTGCATAATTTCCTTTCTTTGAGTGTGAGAGAAACGTGAGACTTGCTTCTAACCCATAGGATATGGCAAGGAACTAGCCATATCTTAGAGAAGCCTCCACACAATAATCAGCAAAACACTGAGGTTCTCAATCCAATGGTCAATAAGGAACTGAACGCTGGAACAATTATGTGAGCTTAGAAGCAGATCCTTCCCTTCTGCTGGGCCTCAGATGAGACCGCAGCTCCAGTCATCACCTTGATTGCAGCCCACAGAAACTCCCAATCCACAGAAACTGTGAGTTAATAAATGTGTTGTTTTAAGTTGATATATCATATTATTGATATACAATAATAGATAACCAATACAATTAACAATAAGGGACAGTTTCCTCCAAGGGAAGGAAATGGGCCATTTTCTTAGACAAGATAGTAAAAAGTGATGAGGAAAACTTCCTAAACAAATACCATAACAGTTGGATTCACAAAAAAAAATTATCACATGAGAACACATATTTGAAATGAATTATCTCTTTATGGCTTGATCTGTAACGCTATCTTTTAGAATTTCTTTTAGCTGGATATAACAGAAGGCTGACTACAGTTTGTTAAACAAGTAAGGTAAGGTGTTTATTTTCCTCATGTATGAAGATGCCTTATGCAGGCAGTCCAGGGCTTGTGAGGCAGTGCCAAGATGTCACTGGGGATGGGGTTCCTTCTGTCTTCCTATTCTAGCATTCTTAGTGAGTGGATTTCATCTTCATGGTTGTAAGATGCCTGCTCCATCTCCAGGCATCTGTGTTACAGGACAGTGAGTGAAGAACAAAGGTGGATTCCAGCTGATTCTCTACTTGTTTTAAAAGGCTTTTCTGGGGAGGG
>NW_016820218.1:1848770-1865448 GCF_001698545.2 Rhinopithecus bieti | reverse complement strand
AAGGGGGGAGGAGGGAGGGATTGCATTGGGGAGTTATACATGATATAAATGATGAATTGATGGGTGCTGACGAGTTGATGGGTGCAGCACACCAACATGGCATAAGTATACATATGTAACAAACCTGCACGTTATGCACATGTACCCTAGAACTTAAAGTATAATAAAAAAAAAAAAAAAGGCTTTTCTGGATATTTCTATGAAGAAACTTCTACCTACATCTGAATGGGTAAGACAAAATAATAACGCAGTCACCTGAAATGGAGTATGTACGGGAGGCTGGGTATTTTATCTAGGTATTTTGCTGAGGTACGCATAAACAAATCAGGGTCTGTTAGTAAAGAAGAAAAGGTGAGAGGATTTTGGGTGGGCTACTAGGAGTGTCTGCCACCACAGTCATGTAGTTAAATGAGAGTCTCTGCTTGGAAAAACAAAACTTACAGAATAACCCTTGGAGCCAAACAAGTCCAGATGAGTGATCAAAACTTGTTTTTAGCATAGAGGTCTTTTTTTTTTTTTTTTTTGAAATGGAGTCTTGCTCTGTAGCCAGGCTGGAGTGCAGTGGCACAATCTTGGTTCACTGCAACGTCTGCCTCCTGGGTTCAAGTGATTCCCCTGCTTCAGCCTCCCAAGCAGCTGGGACTACAGGCACCACCACGCCAGGCTAATTTTCTGTATTTTAGTAGAGATGAGGTTTCACCATGTTGGCCAGGAAGGTCTCGATCTCCTGGACCTCATGATCTATCTGCCTTGGCCTCCCAAAGTGCTGGGATTACAGGTGTGAGCCACTGTTCCTGGGCTAGAGGTCTTTTTTATTAAGTTATTTCCCTAAACCTGCCTATAAGACTACTCTTAACATCTTACAAAGGCTTAGATTATCTTGCATTTTAAAATGTTTATGCCTAAACTGTTGCCCTTCTCTTCAATTTGATAACTAGTATTTCTTTATCTCAAAGGGCCTCTAAACACTTGATTTGTTCACCCTTTAGACAGCTTTGTAAATAAAACCAAGGGTTCCTCCTATGGTCCAGATAGCTTCTTAAGGACAGATAAAGTCAGCATTCCTAAGCACCACGGTAGCCAAGGGAGTGTTGTAGATTTATAGGGGTAAGATATTGTCTCTTTCTTCCACTTCCCACCACTTAGTTCAAATCCGTAATTTTAATTGAGATAAGGAGAACTGTCTCTTAGGAAGAGTTGGGAAAGGAAAAAAAGGAAAAGCTGTGGTGACCTGAAGACCACTTGAATCATTTCTTCCGTAATTACAATCTAATTTTCCAATAAATTAGCATTCCTAGAACCACAGACTTCACTTAAGCCAAACTCTGTCAATTTCACACTGCCATGTACGGATGAGCATAAATGAGTTTCTCTTTTCAGGCCCCAATTGTGTATACTTTACAGAACTTCATCGAGAAAGTTGTTCGTTTCTTTCCTTTTCTCCTTTGTATCATAGCTCATTTAATTTCAATATAATAAAATCCACTAACCATCTAGAAACTAAGGTTTAAAAAAGTTATTTTTCCCATGTTTAATTATTGCAACAAATATTCATTATAGCTAAGGCAAGACAACTATTTAGTAGCATAACACCATGGTCCTTCAAAAAATAACAATAAACAAATCTGTCTATTTTCATCCCAATATTTTATCATTCCTTTAGGCATAAGCGAAGATCACGTTCACTCCTGGCTGGATAATTCATTCTTTCTTCATGAAATAGCTGTGGCAGAGGGAGCCATAAATAAAATAAAGCCTCCTAAACGAAGGTTTTCTTTAATGTGTTCAGATTGACACATCTAGTAAATTCTATCTAGTAAATTCTGATATTTCAAATGACTCACCATAACAGGTGTAGATCTGGATTTTTAAAAAATTGACATGATTTATCAACACATCTGTGGGTTTTCTTTGAAATAGTAGACTTTACTGACTGTGACACTTTGCATTTTAAAGAAATTTCATTGCTTTCTCTTGTGTTATAATTTTTATATAACTGAATCGTGATTCTCCAGTAAATGGACAAGAAACATAAACATATAATTCTCAAAAGAGAAAACACAAAGCAAAAACAACTAATTAATATATGTTCAGCGCATGTGTTCAGTCTCATTAGTGATGAAAGAAATACAAATTTAAGAAATATGTCATGGTGACTTACCTCCTTGTTGACACGAGCAAAGGAAAAAGCAACAGGAATAGAGAAGACTGGCTAGAGAGCAGTGAGATGGGCCCTGTCACCTACTGAGGAAGGACGGAGACGGTGGATTCCCTGGGTTCTGTAAGGCTACAAGAACTGGAAACATGCTCAGGTTACCTTAGGCAGCAGTATCTTGTGAAATAAATGTCTGAGGGAGGGAAAATTGGAAACATGTGATCAGTCCTCGTGGCACCTAGAATGTTCTTCGGGATCCACAGTTCTAGAAGTTCAAGGGCAGCTATGGTCATTCAATTTGCTTGAGTTGTTCCTACAGAATCTGGCACACATTTCTCCCTCCCATAGTCATCTGTCATATGGTAATACAGCACTCTCTCTGAAGACTGACTCCAACTGGCTAAATAAAAAAGGAAAGCATTGGTCCTCTTGAATGGAAAGTCTAAGGACAGGGTTTGCTCAGGACAGCTGGAGCTGAGGGCTTTAGCGGAGGTATTCTCTGTCTCCGTCAGCCCTGCTGTCCTTTGAACTGGCTTCACTTTAAATCAGGCTTTTTCCATGTGGCCCCTGGTAGGTCACTTCACATCTCTAATCCTGTTTCCTCATTCTAGAAAAATGAAGCTACTAGCCACCTGCATAAGTACAATGTGAGGATTCCATGAGATAGATAATATGTAAATGCTTTCAAGCTGCCACATTTCAGAGGACTTTATTATTTGATATGAGCTCAGTGGCGTGCTTCGGAACAGTCTTTAACATGGCATCTATATCATCTTCCCTGCTTCTGATTAATAAGATGGTACTGCTGTTGTTAAGCAGGCCTGCCCTGCAACTTGGCACAGAAAGGGAAAAAAAGTCATCCTCTTTATCAAGAATATCAAGAATGAGGGGCATTATTATTCTTTTTTAAATTGGTATTTAAAAAAAATTAAGTTCTAAGGTCCTGGGAGCCTATGGAAGAGTCTCAAGGACCACAGTGTGTGTGGAGGGGCCGGGTAGCAGTGGGCAAGGCTGACTGGGTGGAGCTGCCCTGTTTAATAAGAGCAGGCCTGCTTTTGTCTGTTTTCTACACCATGATTCTGGATGAGATTTTACATCAAAAAGGAGAGTGGTAATATGATTAAAACAGGAGCACCTTTGGCAGCAAAACAGAAGAAATGAGCCAAATGCTGACATTAATTGACTAAAAGCTAATGAAAGTAGAACTGAATCAATCAATTACAGCAAAATTGAACATCACTTGACAATATCTAGAATTCAATATTTTTAAAGTAGATCAGTAATAGCTCAAAGTGGTATGTATTTCATTGGTCTAGGCCTGAGGAGGACCTCCCTCATTCCTCTGGCTCACCTCTGAGACTAAGGACACTGAGAAGCCTCTGCAATGGATGGGCTCAACTGGCCAACCAGCCCTCATACACTATATGGTACACAATATTATTAGTGTTTACCAACCCCTCCTTGTTCTGGCCAATGCAATGTGAGTAGAAGTAGTGTGTGTTTTCTCTTTGACTCTGAGGTTGCTGAAAAGATCAAATTATAAACACACACATGCACGCACAGCTAGCATTTAGCAGTATCTAACAGTTGGTAGGGAATCAATAAACCTAGGTAATCTTTCTCTCTGTTTCCTTCCTTCCAACCATTTTTAAGTTTGGTAATTTGCTGTTTTGATCTCACAGGTTCTAGAACTAGGACTCCTTAAAGTCCTTACTCCAAGGTCTGCCTCCTCTACATCCCTGCTAGGACTTTGAAACTATAAGTGAATGCTGCCAAATCCTCTGGCTTATCGTTCTTTGTAGTGCTCTTCAACTCTGAAGACACAATCATGGCCAGGGTGACAGGCTAAAGTCTGAGTCAGGGTGAGCTTTTGGGGAAACAGCGTGGAGCGGGTGGCGGTCTCAGCTCCCTTCTCGCCCACACTTTAACTGCTTTCTGCCCACATCCATTCAGGGCATTGTCCTGTTTGTCTCCTCAGCTGTCTTCTGTATTAACCTCCAGCCTGTTGGGTGCATTCACTTCTGCCAGCTGGACTTTCAATATGTATTTAAAAAGACACACAAACAAACATACAAAAAAAAAAAAACTTTACTAGAAACAAAAGGAAAACCATCATATTCAAAAATATAAATACAAAAGCAAAGAAATGCATACATTTACTGGACAAAGAGGTCTCATCTTGAGTAAACTGGTAGCACTCAGAGATGTCTGGAGGTCTTGGAGGCTACACACTGTCCATTAATACCTCCTGTCAAATTCTGAACATGCAGAAATTACCAGATCTCAAAGTACTCATTTCTTGTTGAATTTTAGTGAAAAAACTTCCCTGGATCCCACCGTAGTTGAGTCTTGGAACAGGGTGTTAATCTTTATATTATAAAATGTGCTTGATTAGAGAGTATAGGCAGTACGAAACATTATATTTTTCAAACGGAAACATAATATCGGAAAAAAAAAATAGAGAGAAATACTGTTCCAGTGACTTGGAATCCCAAGTTCTCAAAGGGAAGAAGGCCAATAAAGAAGTGGGAGGAGAAAGTCTGAGAACCGCATGAAAAGGGTCCTGTTCCCACTGGGACCATGGTCCACTCACCAAATTGTCAGAGACGTTTGAACCAGAGCAACTCCATCTTGAATAGGAGATGGGTAAAATAAGGCTGAGACCTACTGGGCTACACTCCTAGGAAGTGAGATATTCTAAGTCACAGAATGAGATAGAAGGTAGACACAAGGCACAGGTCATAAAGACCTTGCTGATAAAACAGGCTGCAATAAGGAAGCCGGCCAAAACCCACCAAAACCAGGATGGCAATGAGAGTGACCTCTGGTCCTCACTGCTACACTCTCACCAGCTCCATGACAGTTTACAAATGCCATTGCAACCCTCCATGGTCTAAAAAGGGGAGGCATGAATAATTCCCCCTGTTCAGCATACAATCAAGAAATAACTCTAAAAACGGACAACCAACCGCCCTTGGGGGTGCTCTGCCTATGAGTAGCCATTCTTTTATTCCTTTAGTTTCTTAATTACTTGCTTTCACTTTACTCCATGGACTCCCCTCAAATTCTTTATTGCTCAAAATCCAAGAATCCTCTCTTGGGGTCTGGATCGGGACCCCTTTTCAGTAATAAACTTGTAGCATTTGGTGTTTTAATGTTTGTGTTTTCTTGATTGTTACCTCATTTAGCCTCAACTGTTTAAAGATGGTCTTTTTGGCCACTTTATTCAGCTTTAATTGTTTTAAGGGGAGTGAAGAAATGGTCATTTACTTTGAAAAATCAGAGGGAACGTGTTGATGCGGGAAGCAGCTAATCCTTGGGGTACAGTGGCCCTTGGTAGTGCAGGAAAGTCCTGGGGGCCACCTATAACCCACCCTTCTCCTCTACAGCATCTCTCCCTGTAGTCATTCTCCACAGAAGCCCCAGAGAGTGCAGCACTTTGCCACAACAGAGTACTTCTGGGTTCCTGTTTCTTTCTGAGGCGGGCCAAGAACTCTCAGCCCATTGGCAGGGGCGAGATGACGGCCACCCAGCGAGTCCAATGGGCGTCAAGCGCGTCTAGACTTGGTGGACTTGTCAGCGCCTGCCTGGCCTAAATGCCCAACTTGAGCACGGGCCCTTTCCTGCATTCCCCTAACCCTGGCAACGCTGAACAATGGAAAAAAAAAAAGGCAAAAACAAAAAACATCTTAAAACACACACACACACACACACACACACACACACACACACACACGGATCCGCGTTCAGAAAGGCGTGCATTTCCCACGCCTGATACGCCGCATCGCAACCTCGCTGCTTTCCGGGCGTGCAGCGCTCATTTACCAATTCCCTTCCTGGGAGCTGCAGACTCCCTCTGCTCGGCCCCACTCCGTTTTACCCTTTCCCCAGCTCCCGCCTTAGCCAGGGGCTTCCCCGCCTGCAGCTAGGGTTCGGGCCAAACCGCCTCTCCGAGCACGCCTGCCGCTCCCCGGGCTCCACTTTCACTTTCGGTCCCGGCGGCGGCGGCGGTGGTGGCGGCGGCGCAAGGGTGAGCGCGGCCACAGACCCCCAGGTACAACGCCCCCGAGCCGCGGGGAGGGGACTGCGGGCCGGGAGGAAAGCGCGGCACCGGTCCCTTCCCTGCGCCCGCCGGGAGGGCCTGAGGGCCTGGGGCACGGGTTGAGGGAGACGGGGGGCGGGAGGAGGGAGACGGGGTGCAAGACGGGACGCAAGACAGGGCGCAGGAAGGGCTGGGGAGTCGCTGGCTAGGCCCGAGCCCGCGGGGTACCTGGCGGGTCGGCGGCGGGTCCACCCCTGCCGGTCCCCGTCCCTGTCCCTCCGGGCGCGTGGCCGGCGCGCCTGCTCCGCGGGTCTCCCCGCTATTCCGCTGGCGGGAGCCTGCCTCCGCGCTCCGCGTAGCGCCTGGATGCCTGCCAGTCCTCCAGGCCACCGATGCCTGCGCGAGGCCAAAAGGCGGGGTGGGGCGGGCGGCTGGCTCAGGCTTAGGAGGGCACCTGGCCATAGCTGCCAGAGAAACCCAGAGGCTTTGGGTTAAGGACTCTGGTGGGGTGGGAAGCGCGGGCCGTGTGTGTCCATAAGGTCACTTCCCTCTCTGCCTCTCCTGTTCTTCTGGTCGGCAATTCTCTCTCTCTCTTTGGCTCTGGCTCTGGCTCTGGCTGGGTTTTATTCAGATAAAGCACCTCTGTTGACGCAAATTAAAAGTTTTCTATCTGGGTGCGTCACTGGCCAGGTGGGCCTACAAAGTTAATTCCGTGAGGGGAAGGGGAAGAGCACACACTTCCTCACGCTTTTGGATTTGTGTAAGCTAGGTTCAGGAAGAAATTATCTGTTTCCTATTAAACACCCAGAGTATTCGCTTTGAACTCAGGACATGGTCAACAATTAACAAAACAAAACAAAACAAAAAAACTTGAAAATTGGGCACAGTTGTCTCTACCCTGAGGATTTGGAATTAGTATAAGTAGCACATTTTCAGGTGGTACCTGAATAGAAACATTCTAGTACTTTTTTTTTTTTTTCAAATTCAGCATTTTTATTATTTACCTACAGTGCTTGTTAATTTCATTGTTCAGGAAATTCTGGAAGAACCTCAATTACTTCTTGATGATCTATTTCATATAGTATAGTGCCCCAATAAAAGGAGGGGAGGCAGAGGTTGCAGTGAGTCAAGATCGCCCCACTGCACTCCAGCCTGGGACACAGAGCGAGACTCCGTCTCAAAAAAAAAAAAAAAAAAAGGATCTTGTGAAGCTAAAAGAAGCAGGGAGTTTATACTTACTGCATTCCACATTCCAACTGTTGGATTGCCTTCCAACAAGTTGTGTTGGAACTTAGCAAAGTTAACATGAATGTCTTTGCTTTCAGTTACCCCACCTTGAATTGAGAATAATAGGCTATTAGAGAGAGTAAGCATGTGTAAAGTGCCTGGCACTTTGGAGGAGGCTTAGTAAAATATTAGTTCTTTTTCCTCCCTTGGTTCTATTCCTTTAAGTGTTAGTGTTAGTGGAGTGTAACTTCAAAGAGAATTGTACATCTCTTGGGAAGTGCTGCTTATATTGAGTAGACTACTGTTTTTGAGAGCTTTCTTTTTTTTTTAACTGCATCCCTTTCAGAAAATTGTTAGTAAAACCAGACCCTAGGAGACCAGCCAGAAACATGAAATGCCATGTTTCAAATTGGAACACTTACTATTGGAAGCAAAGCCAAACAAGAGCTAATTTTTCAGGGGAAGAGCCAAACACACGAACGTGATCACAGAATCTTGGATGTAGTCTACTGTTTGGGATTAATAAGAGAATTTATCAGTGAAGCCCTTTATTCATTACATGGAGTTTTTACCAAGCCCCACTCATGCACTGCATCCTCCTTGAGACATAACTGTTTCTCTTTGGCCCCCTCATGGACCCAACCCTGCAAAGCCTCTGATACAAGGTTCCAGTACCAACCTCTTCCGCAGCCCATCAGCCTTTCTGTTAGCTCATAACCAGTTGGAATTTCTAGATCTCCTCTGGGGCGGTTGGAGAGGTCTCTGGGACTTCCAGAGTCCTTACATGCTTGAACCTGCCACCTTCACAGAGCCCTCTGGATCCCATCTTGGGGCAAGGGCAGTGCTCATTAAGCTGTTGCTGCCAGTAATTCCATATGGAAAGCAGAACACAAGTTCCATTTACTGTCTAGTTCCTCAACTTCAAGGGAAAAAAAAATGTTCTCCCTTTTCACACTTCCTGTCTCACCTGGGTGGTGCCTTTTGAACTGGGATTATGAGATTTCCAAGACTCTCTCTACTGTGTAGGTATCCTCTCTGGTTTAGCCTCCAGATTGCTCCAGAGGTGAGGAGAAGGGAATTCCCTTGAGCTGTGCATTTGGAAAGGGTGCAAGGAAGTGAGGGGTTAGCGGAGGCCCTCCCGTCATTGCCTTGAATGAGTATCCCATCACATAGAGTTGAAGGGGAAAAGCCAGGGTTTGGCAGGGATGAGCTTTTCAATCTTGGCTTCTCAGTAAAATCTCTGGACAGTTTTAAAAACAAAAAACAAAAAACAAAAAACAAAACCCAAAACGAGAAATCAAACAATCCATAAAACCATACCCTGATCCTATCACCATAGATTCTAGTTTAATTATTGTCAATAAGGACCCAGGCATTGAAAACTTTAAAAGCTTCCTAGGTTACATTAATATGCAGACAGAGTTGAGAAACTTGACATCTCAGAGAGAGAGAATTCTGTGTACTGTAAACTCTCTAAGGGATCCACGTTGTAAGGTTGCTACTTTTCCCAACTGGAGCAAGAGGAGTTTGGGCCAATCACTTGCATTCACCTGGTATGGGCCCCTGTTGGCAAACACTCATTAGAAAGGTGTGTTTGTGTAAGAGAAATAAAAACTTATGTTTGATTCTTGGGGCATGGATTGCCAACTCCCTTAAAATTCACATTGCCTTTTTTTTTTAGACAGAGTCTTGCTCTGTTGCCAGGCTGGAGTGCAGTGGCGTGATCTCAGCTCACTGCAAGTCTGCCTCCTGGGTTCAAGTGATTCTCCTGCCTCAGCCTCCCAAGTAGCTGGGACTACAGGTGCACGCCACCACACCTAGCTAATTTTTGTATTTTTAGTAGAGATGGGATTTCACCATGTTGGCCAGGATGGTCTCGATCTCTTGACTTTGTGATCTGCCCACCTCGTCCTTCCAAAGTGTTGGGATTACAGGTGTGAGCCACCACGCCCAGCCTAATATTCACATTGCTTATATGTCTGATGGCCTTTAAAATTAAGTGCAATATAGGGTCTGCAGCGTGAATTCCACATGTTCTTGGCAGAATCTTGGAATTACTCCTCTCCCTGCCTTTCATATAACCATTCTCCATCAAGTCCTCTGGGAGTTCCCTTCTGTCCACATTGATTGCCTGAACTGCCTATATGTCCTCCCTTTGTGCCTTAGCTCCTGCCCTGGTTTGCTCTACCTGTGGTGCTGTTAATGCCCTCCTTCATTTCAAAATCTGACCTATGCTTTTACAGTCAAATGCTGCTTTTGTGTGAAGGCATCCCAAGGAGTCACTGCAGCCAGAGTCTCTCTCTCTCTTTGCAAATTTAATTCCATTCTTTCCAACACCTTTTATTATTATTTTAAAAATATTTCACACTTTCCACATTGTGTTTTATTATCTGTGCGTGTTTTCTGTCCTTCCATATTTTGAAATCCTTGAGGGTGGGGCCAGTGTCTTGTGTATTGTTTCGTCCCACTCAGGACTCAGCACACTGCTTGTGTGTTGCAGGCATTCAACATATACTTGGTGGATGATTGTAAGAGAGAATCTAGGTGATTGATAATGTTTGCCACAAACTACTGGGAAAATTAAACTCTTTAAGCTCTTCCTGGCTAAATAAATATGTAGTTAACTTTTGGCATGACAATTTGAGGAAGATACTGAAGTTATTAAAGGTTACTGCTACGTATACTCGCAGGGGCAGTGGAGACTTTGTTCTAGTGGTGGCTGCTGCAGTGTCAGCATTTGATTTCCAGGGCATTACAGTGGCTTTCTCCAATGTCCAGTGTCAGTGAGGAGTGGTAGCTTGATCAGATGTTCCTCTGATATGGTTCTGGTTTTGCTTGTTTCATGAACCTGGCTTCCCAAATGTCCTGCAACTCTGTGACCCATTTAGGGAGCCACTCGTGATCAACTAATGATTCCTTTTCTGCCTACATCAGCCAGAGCTTGTTCAGTTGCTTTCAACGAAGAACTCTGACAGGTTGAATTAATTTAAACTTTGAACATCAAATGATGCTTTCTAGTAGGTGTTAATGATTGTTGCTAACGATAAACATCTTTCTTATATGCAACCATAACATAGGGAAGGTCCTTTTGCTTTCAGGAAAAGAGCTAGTACTTTTGGAATTTTATGTCTATTTCTGTGAATGTTGAGTGGATACATTCTGAAATTATTCTATGTCAATAACAGTTTAATGACATATATTTTTGCTTTTGTACATTTGTGCCACTAGGTAGTTAGAGCAAGAAGATGGTGTTTCCGTCCCTCAAATGGTCCCTTCCAACCATGTCATTTCTACCTTCCTTACTGTTGGCTCTCTTAACTGTGTCCACTCCTTCATGGTGTCAGAGCAGTGAAGCATCTCCAAAAGGTAGTAATGGGATGCCATTTCCTTGGAATAAAATAAGACTTCCTGAGTATGTCATCCCAGTTCATTATGATCTCCTGATCCATGCAAACCTTACCACGCTGACCTTCTGGGGAACCACAGAAGTAGAAATAACAGCCAGTCAGCCCACCAGCACCATCATCCTGCATAGTCACCACCTGCAGATATCTAGGGCCACCCTCAGGAAAGGAGCTGGAGAGAGGCTATCGGAAGAACCGCTTCAGGTCCTGGAACACCCTCCTCAGGAGCAAATCGCGCTGCTGGCTCCTGAGCCCCTCCTTGTCGGGCTCCTGTACACAGTTGTCATTCACTATGCTGGCAATCTTTCGGAGACTTTCCACGGATTTTACAAAAGCACCTACAGAACCAAGGAAGGGGAACTGAGGTATTTTTTTTTTTTTCTCTTTTTCTTTTAAACTGCAAGTGCTGCCCACGCTAAATTCATTATTTCTGATTGATTATCTTTTAAAATTACCTTTGTTGTTGAACTTTTTCTTCAGTTTTGCTTTTGCATCTTCTTTATAGTGTTAAAATGGCTTTTCCCTTGCTTTTGAATCTCATTTTAAAATTCGAACCAATTTTCTTTCCCCCAGCTCTATCAGAGTAAATATCTATTTGTTTATTTAGTTTGATTTCTGAGACATAATAAACATGGTTAATTTTCCTGACCTATGCATTAGTTTCCTAGGGCTGTTGTAACAAAGTACCACAGACTGGGTGGCTATAAACAACAAAATGTATTCTCTGTCAGGTCTGCAGGCTAGAAGTCTGAAATCAAGGTGTCAGCAGGCCCGTGCTCCCTCCAGACTCTGGTAGAATCCTTCCTTGTGTCTTCCTAGCATCCAGTGATGGCCGTGGATCCCTGGCACTCCATGCCTAGCACCTGCATCGTTCTAGTCTCTCCCTCTGTTAGTGACATGGCCATTCCGTTTCCCTATGTCCCAGTCTCCATCGTCTAATAATGAAACTGGTCATACCGGAGTGGGACCCAGCCTGGTGGCCTCTTCTTCACTCCATGATACCTGTAAAGACCCTATGTCCAAATAAGGTCTTGTGCACAGATACTGCAGGTTAGGACTTCAGCATATCCTATTAGCATCCTATTAGAGGAAATACTTTTAGCTCAGTTAAAAGTTTTTTATAGATCTCTACTCACCTTGCTTTGGTTCTGTTTTTAAGGAGGAGACTTATTTGAGGGAGATTTTATGCTAAGTTTTAAAATGGAATTTTATGTTAGTAGATTATACTAATTTATTTTTCAAATTCCATCTTATTCTATCAAGGTAAAAAAGTAAAATTTGTTTCACTCATAGCCCCCTGAACTAACTACTACTTCTATTTCAGTGGAATATTCTCCCAGACTTCTTTCTGGATATGCATATATGTTATTTTATATAAATGGAATTCTTATATTTTCTCTTTTATAAGGAAATTTTTTAACTTAGTATGTTGGGAAGATGTTTTATATAAATGACTATTACTAGGTATCATTTTAATGATTTTATTAAAATACATAGTTGTATGTTAATATCTTTAATCCCTTGGGAATGGAAATGAAATTATTTCCAGTTTTTCAGTATCAACAGTTACACTTCGATGAACATCTTTGTAAGTTATTTCTTTAGAATAATTGCCTAGAAGTAAAATTGGTAAGCCAAAGAACCTATAAATTTTTTATAAACCTTGTCATTTTTTCTTGCCTCTCACCAATACTGTATATTGGCAGTCTTTTAGAGCAAAAAAGGCCCCAAATGATATCTCTTTTTAATTTACATAACTTTGATTAAGGAAGTTGAGCAGCTTTTGATATGTTTGTTAATGATTTGTAGGTTCTTTTATGAATTGCCTGTTTATGATCTTTGACTTTGCCCGAGATTCCCTTGGTTGTTGGCGATTCTTTTTTATTTCATTTCCTTGGTTGTTGGGGATTCTTTTTTATTTTATTTTATTTTACCTTATTTTATTTTTTGAGGTGGAGTCTTGCTCTGTCACCCAGGCTGGAGTGCAATGGCGCAAACTTGGCTCACTGCAACCTCCGCCTCCTGGGTTCAAGCGATTCTCCTGCCTCAGCCTCATGAGTAGCTGCGATTACAGATGCGCACTACCATGCCTGGCTAATTTTTGCATTTTTAGTAGAGATGGGGTTTCACCATGTTGGCCAGGGTGGTCTCGAACTCCTGTCCTCGTGATCCGCCCACCTTGGCCTCTCAAAGTGCCGAGATTACAGGTGTGAGCCACCACTGGGTATTCTTTTACACATTTTTAGGATCTCACTATCTGTTAAGGCTATTAAGTCTTCATCACATACTTCTTACATGAATTTTCCCAGTTTTTTACTTTTTTTAAAACTTTCTTTTGGAGACAGGGTCTGGTTCTGTCGCCCAGGCTGGAGTGCAACAGCGCAATCTCAGGTCACTGAAACTTCTGCCTCATGGGCTCCAACCATCCTCTCACCTCTGCCTCCCGAGTAGCTGGGACTACAGGCATGCACCACCATGCCTGGCTAATTTTTGTAGTTTTGGTAGAGATGGGGTTTGTTGCCCAGGTTGGTCTCACACTCCTGGGCTCAAGTAATCCTCCCACCTCAGCCTCCCCAAAATGTGTTAGGACTACAGGCGTGAGCCACCATGACCATGCCCAGTCTAACTTGTCTTTTAACTTAGTTTATGATAGCTTTTGTGATGTAAAATATTTTTTAGTAGTAAAATCCATCAATCTTATAGTAACTTTAGGAATTATAAAGCCAACACCTGTTTTAGAGTTCCTGGTGCTTCATGCTCAATTTTAATTTCACTTGCCTTAATTTTAGGATACTTGCATCAACACAATTTGAACCCACTGCAGCTAGAATGGCCTTTCCATGTTTTGATGAACCTGCCTTCAAAGCAAGTTTCTCAATCAAAATTCGAAGAGAGCCAAGGCACCTAGCCATCTCCAATATGCCACTGGTGAGTATGCACTCCTGTGTATTTTCTACAGGAAAATCTACTGATTCTCTGTGACTTGCATTACCCCAGTGACAGTCAACATTGGGTCACCTGTTTTGTTTTATTGCCTGGCAGATCGTTACTAACTTTTCTTTTCATTTACAACCTGTGCTTTTGTTTCAAGCCACAGTTATATGTAATCAAAGTAAAATTGCCCCTAAAATGCAAGATTTCAGTAACAGTACCATTCCAGGTTATACATGCTGATAGTAGGGAAGTGGTATAAGAAATTCAGGTGAGGTTTAAATAGTAGTGCCCTTCAAAAAGCACTTTCACCCTCATTTTCTCATATGATCCTTTAAAATGATTTTAAAGGTAATGCTTTGTCAGTAAGGCCGTATTTTTAGCATATAGTTATTTTCTATAATTTACATATACTATATAGTAATATTCACTATATAATTTGTAACTGAATGTACAAAATTAGGCGGACAGAAAAAGAGAATAAAAGTAATCTTTTCGGAATGTTATGGTGCTGAAGGTAAGTCATGATAGATAGCTTAGCTTCCCAAGAGAAACCATTATTCTCCAATCTCAATGCAGATGTGGACATCATTCCCTCTGATTTTTAAAAGTGGCTAGAAGATGATCTTGCCAAATGAATAAAACTGTTCAGTAAGTGCCATTGTCCTTTGATTCTGGTAGTTTAGAAAAGCATCAGCTGGGCCGTCCGTCATTCTGCAGCTGGTATATAACACCTCCTGGAAGCACATCCTTTGTTCAGAAAAACTCACTGGGGATGAGACTCAGGGTAGAGTAGGCTTTGCCTAGAGTCCTGAGGGATGAACAACTTTGTCCCTGTGCTGACTGGGGAAGCAGTGTCGTAGCATGGAGAGATACCAGGAGCCACAGACCGACCTCTAGTATGGTACTTCTCAACCTTAAAACTCTATACCTACCTGCCTTCATACCATAAGGATGCCTTCCTCAAACAAGATTCGGATCTCCCACCCCACACCAGAGGGCTATCCTCTGTGAAAACCACTCTTCTGCAAATTTTCCTACCAGCCAAGAACTTTTGTCCCCACTCCCACTCTTGTATATGAAAAGACAAGAAACAATTATGCTATATTTCTAATATAAATTTAAGATACAGGATGTGCTTTTTCAAAATATAGTCCTCTCCCCCAGTATTGTGGCATGACTCCCTGGTACAGAAGTGAGTTCTTTAATTGGTGAATCAAAGTTCTAGGAGAATAAAGGATCAGGGATGGGAAGGAGACAGGAGAGAGACTGAAGGACCAAACAGGATTAGTGGAGAAATTTGTAGGCTTTCAGAAGAAAGACCGGGAGCTTTGGAAGCTCCACGAAGATGCTACAGTCTAAATCCATGGATATCCAGGATCCACTTATTGAAGATAGGAAAACAACTTTTTTTTTGAGGATAGGAAAACCTCTAATGCAATGTTGTCCCTTTGGACAGAAACGTCTCTCACTAACAGAAATATAGTATGAGCAGCCTGACCTCAGGCTGCAGATATTGAGCTCAGGGGAAAACAATGAGGTCTCAAAAGATCTTTTTGGAGACCAGAAAAACAAAATATATACCATTGGGACACTAAAGCTTTTGGGCATGGGGCAGAAATTAATCACATTTAAATTTGAATTAATTTAATCAGGTTATTTTCCTACTAATTAACACAACTCGAGAATGGACATTTTTGGCCAGGTGTGGTGGTTCATGACTGTAATCCAGCACTTTGGGAGGCTGAGGCAGGTGGATCACCTGAGGTCAGCCTGGCCAACATGGTAAAACCCTGTCTCTACTAAAAATACAAAATTAGTTGGGCTTGGTGGCACATGTCTGTAATCTTAGCTACTCGGGAAGCTGAGGCAGGAGAGTTGCTTGAACTCGGGAGGTGGAGGTTGCAGTGAACCGAGATAGCACCATTGCACTCCAGCCTGGGTGACAGAGTGAGACCCCATCTCAAAAAAAAAAAAAAAAAAAAAGGAAATTTTGTTGTGGGTAGGCAGAAGCAGAATGCATTTAAAAAGAAAAGATGATTTGGGATCCTTTATGAGTAATCCTAGGCTGGCTAACAGAGTTGGTTTGAATGACCAAATGGTGACCAGAAGTTGGTGGCTGATGGGTATTAAGAAGGATGAGGGCCAGGTAAGGTGGCTTGTGGTTGTAATCCTAACACTTTGGGAGGCAGAAGAAGAGGATTTCTTGAGGTCAGGAGTCCAAGACCAGCCGGGGCAGCATAGCAAGACCCTATCTCTCAAAACAAAACAAAAAAAAAGATGAGGGCAGAGCAACAGAAGTGAGTATAGGATTACAGGAAAAATGCCCGTGACCGTGGTTTCACTTGGCTAATTCTGGCTGGTTCTTTTTCCAAGGTCTCATCTCCGTGCTTTTTATTGCTAAGGTGTTAGACTTTTTTGTTTAGGGGCAGACCTCTAAGACTGTACCTCCATCAACCATACCCCACCTTTACTCTCTGATTGGACTTAAAAAGGTGATTCCAATGAAGCAAATCTAAGTTTGGAAGAAGCTTTGCAAGAGCATGCCCAGGAATAGGTTACTTTCAATTATACAGAAGAACAGAAGCTCTTTTAGGTACTACAGGGTTATATATTTTCCCCGTTGCGTATATGCGCAACAGCTCGACATTGCATTGCCAGATAATTCTCAAACGTGTATTTAAGGACAAATGAATCAGCCACATCTTCGCAAAACTCACAATCTCGGTTTTGCTTCATCTCATCCGGGTTATCAATCCACATATGCCAAATATTAGTCTGTTTGCAACCATCTGAATTATTTAAAAGAAACTGAGTATTGATAGTTGCACAACTTTATGATTACATTAAGAGCCACTGAATTGTTTTTATTTTTATTTTTTATTATTTATTTATTTATTTTTATTTTATTATTATTAT
>NW_016820218.1:1819375-1846967 GCF_001698545.2 Rhinopithecus bieti | reverse complement strand
TTCATTGGTAGCTTGATGGGGATGGCATTGAATCTATAAATAACCTTGGGCAGTATGGCCATTTTCACGATATTGATTCTTCCTATCCATGAGCATGGTATGTTCTTCCATTTGTTTGTGTCCTCTTTGATTTCACTGAGCAGTGGTTTGTAGTTCTCCTTGAAGAGGTCCTTGACATCCCTTGTAAGTTGGATTCCTAGGTATTTTATTCTCTTTGAAGCAATTGTGAATTGAAGTTCATTCATGATTTGAGAGCCACTGAATTGTAAACTTTAAAATGGTAAGTTTTATGGTATATGAATTATATCTCAATAAAAAAAGAAATTGAGTAGAACTGTTTGACCTTAATATCTAAATTATAATTAGATATCGGGAAGATAACTTTTAAAGTAATTATAGAAGCGTCATTAGACAGGGTCTGCCTCTGTCACCCAGGCAGGAGTACAGTTGCTCAATCTTGGCTCATTGCAACCTCCACCTCCCAGGCTTAAGGCATCCTCCCACCTCAGCCTCCCCAGTAGCTGTGACCACAGGCACGCACCACTGGTAGGGCTAATTTTTGTTTTTTTTTTGGTTTTTTTTTTGTTTTTTTTTGTAGAGATAAGGTTTCATCATGTTGCTCAGGCTGGTGGCAAACTCCTGAGCTCAAGCAATCTGTCTACCTCGGACTCCACAAGTGCTGGGATTGATATAGTTTTAATATTATGTCTGATAATTAGGAAATTTCTCAAGTTCAGTGTATTGCATAATTGGATTACTTGATAATTTGAATTATTCTGATTTTAGGTGAAATCTGTGACTGTTGCTGAAGGACTCATAGAAGACCATTTTGATGTCACTGTGAGGATGAGTACCTATCTAGTGGCCTTCATTATTTCAGATTTTGAGTCTGTCAGCAAGATAACCAAGAGTGGAGTCAAGGTGAGTCTGTGATTGTAACATATGGTGACCAACTTGTTCTGGTTTGCCTGGAACTGGTTTTAAAACTGGAAGTCTGGCTGAGCACAGTGGTTTGTGCCTGTAAACCCAAAATAAACCCAACACTTTGGGAGGCTGACATAGAAGAATCACTTGAGGCCAGGGGTTTGAGACCAGCCCGGACAACACAGTGAGAACCTGTCTCTGCAAAAAATAAAATAATTAGCCAGGCATGGTTCCTTGTGCCTGCTACTAGTCTCAGCTACTGGGGAGGCTGAGGTGGGAGGACCCCTTGAGCCCAGGAGTTTGAGGCTTCACTGAGATATGATTGTGCACTCCAGCCTGGGCAACAGAGCAAAACCATGTCTCTAAACAAACAAAGACAAAACCAAATAACAAAATCCTGGAAGTCCTGCATCCTGGGAACCTCCTCAGTCTCAGGCAAACCGGGATGTTTGACCAGCCTATTGTCATGGATGCTCATTTGTATAGTGAGGTTCTAATAACAACAACATGGAGAGAGTGTGGCCTGGCCTGAGTCGTGATCCTGGCTTCACCGCAGCCACTTCACTGACTCTCTGACCTTGGCCTTATTCCCTCTGGAACTTAGTATTTACTTCTTTGGAAGGTATAACTTGGATTAGATCCTGCAATGGTCTATAAGGTTGTTTCTGGTTATGACTTTCTGCAGTTTGGAAGTAAATGTTACTATCTGGCAGGGGATTTCTGGCTATGGTAAGGAAGATAGAGCAACCTGCTTGGAATGGCCAGAGGTTTTGGGCCAGGTAACACTGGAATGCTGGAGAGAAAAATCTTGTTTCAAGGCACACTTGTTCCTCATTTGGGTACCATTGCATAGTGGTCAACCAATACAACTGTGTGCCATAGCTCGGAATGCAAACTGGTTTTTCTGAGGGGAGGAAGGGATGCTTTGTTTGAAGATACCTTATGTATTTGTGCTGGTTTTTACTGAGGCCTGGGTAGATGGGGATTCCCTGCTGAATTGCTTTGGGTTCCTCTAGTGCTGAGATTTCTTATTCTTGTGGAGGTATCTTTACTTACCTGGGGATTTGAAGATGACGCTTGAGACTCGGATGAAGGGAACATTTTTAATTCAGCAGTGAAACTAATCAGCAAAAACACCTGCCCCTTGTTTTGCCACTTATCTGAATCTCTTAGAAATGATTATTTTAATAATGTCTAATCTATACTAATATTTTTAATTCTTTCATTTCTGTAAACACATTAAGCATGCATATTATATATCTGTGTCTGGTAATTGTTTTATCTGAATTCTTTGTGTATTTGATTTTGTGGTTTGTTTTTTCTGCTGGCTCTTGCTTATGGTATCTTGTTTCCTTGCTTGTATTATGAATTATGTTTGTGAGCTTATGTTACCTGAGTCTAAAGTGGATTATTCCAGAGAGAAATTGTATTTGCTCTTGCAGAGTGTCTGGAAGTACTTACTGGTCCAGCGATCACTTTACTTGTAGTTTCCTTGACAAAGGGTAGTTATTTCTAGTTTACCTTTACATTAAGGGCCTGGCCTTTGGGTACTAGCTTTATGTAGGGGTTGTATGTCTTGTTAGACTTTCTACTTTGGGCAGGCCCTGGACTTGGTCTCTTAACTGCGGAGTCCTTCAATGCCATTAGAACCAAAGCTCAAGTCCAGCTGTGTTGGGCTACTGCCATCAGGGCTAAAGCTGGCTGCAGTGCTCTCCTGACATTAGAGGGTCCAGCTGTCATTTCACTTTTGCCTCTAAATCTTGCTTTCTCATTTGCCATCTTATAAACACATTTAAGAAGACTTTATATATGTTACCCAGCATTTGCTGTTGTTTTCAGAAGGGGGATTAATCAGGAACAGTCTATATTAATGCAAGAAATGGAATTCCCAATTATTTTCCTTAATATTGACAACCATATCCCACAATATGAGGACATTAATGTCAGTCTTCTACACAATGTGGAGAGAAGCCACTTAAGATATTTGAATTCCTTTCTTGTGCCTTCCACTTTAGGTTTCTGTATATGCTGTGCCAGACAAGATAAATCAAGCAGATTATGCACTGGATGCTGCGGTGACTCTTCTAGATTTTTATGAGGATTATTTCAACATACCGTATCCCCTACCCAAACAAGGTAGAGATTTTGTACAGATACTACACATGACGTCATGACGTTTGATGAACACAGCCATAGATTTGTCATTATAATTGGCGCATCCCTGTGGTTACCTCAGCAGCCCCTCAAGCCACAAAAATCCCAGCAAGTGACAAACCTGCAGTTGATGCTTCTGAGCATCTTCTCACCTTTGATGTGTACAGTAACTTCTAGTGATAGTGAAGAAGGCAGATCTTCATAGAGTTCCTGAGGCACATGGCATGGGGACTCTTTTGCCTTCTGACTTTATTAGTGGGCAGACAGCACAGGGAAGAGGCTACGTTTTTCCTTACTGGCACCTGCTTGGCAGGAACACAGAGGATGCTCAACAAACTGTTTTGAATGAATAAATGTATATAGTGTAAGACAATCTGCATTTTCTTTCTTACACGAGCCCTTAAAACTATTGTATGTTTGATTTTTTAGGTATATGTGGGTCTTGGGCATTCAAAATAGAGTGGATTATTTTAATTGTTAAGTTTTTCAATTTCCAGTCTCCTCATCAGAAGGTTAGAAATGGAGTCAAGAGGCCTGAAGAGGCCGGGCACAGTGGCTTGTGTCTTGTAATCTCAGCACTTTGGCTCATGTCTTGTAATGTCAGCACTTTGGGAGGCCGGGCAGGTGGATTGCTTGAGCCCAGGAGTTTGAGACCAGCCTGGGCAACATGGCAAAACCCTGTTTCCACAAGAAATATAAAAATATTAGCTGAGTGTGGAGGTGCACTCCTGTAGTCCCAGCTGCTTGGGAGGCTGAGTGGGAGGATCACCTGAGCTTGGGAGGTTGAGGCTGCAGTGAGGTGTAATTATGCCACTGCAAGTGCACTCCAGTATGAGTGACAGAGTGAGAGCCTGTTTCCAAAAAAAAAAAAAAAAAAAAAAAGGCCTGGGATGCAAGTCTGACTTTGCCACATTTATAGCAAAGTGACACTGAGTCACTAAGCTTCTTTTTCTCCATTGTGAAAGATTCTTCCAGTCTAGAGCTCCATGATTATGCCCGGTTAACCGGTTGAAATACCTATCCGTTCTGAAGATTAGTGTGTTTGGGGGAATGTGTAGCTTTGAGACTGGTAATGTATTTTATTACTTCCTTCCCAAGATCTTGCTGCTATTCCCGACTTTCAATCTGGTGCTATGGAAAACTGGGGACTAACAACATATAGAGAATCTGCTCTATTGTTTGATGCGGAAAAGTCTCCTGCATCAAGTAAGCTTGGCATCACAATGATTGTGGCCCATGAACTGGCCCACCAGGTATAAGCTCACTCACACTTTTAAAAAAGTATGAACTACATTTATATTGCTTTTTTGGGACATATAAGGCTATTTATATATTATAATTTTTACTCTGTCTTTTTTTTTCATAGGAAAACTGTTTCTCCAAAGCATTAGTTTTATGTCTTATAATACATGTTGAAAGTCTTTTATTTTACCTTGATTAAATATTGGTCCTGAAAATATATGTTAACATTCATAAACTTATATTAGACATCTAAAATATACTTCTTTCTGAATGTCTTTGTTTATGGCTGCCAGTCTAGATAATAGGTATCCAGTCTCCATGGAAATGTGTGAATAAACTGAGTCATGTTGTGTTTTTAGTGGTTTGGGAACCTGGTCACTATGGAATGGTGGAGTGATCTTTGGCTAAATGAGGGATTTGCCAAATTTATGGAGTTTGTGTCTGTCAGTGTGACCCATCCTGAACTGAAAGTTGTAAGTAATTATTTATCCTTTACATTTTAGGTTAATTTGTTGTTTTGTTCAATATTGCTGGAAAATATTTACTAATCTTTGATTATAGAATTTATAAAAAGAATTCATTGATAACTTCCTTGACAGTTTAGATATGAATCGTGTTGCAGAAATGCTAGTGAACTTTCAAGATATATCACAAAGACTTATTTACAAACTCAGTTGTGAATCTATGATTGTTTGTGAATTGTCAAATTTTATCTTTCTTAATATCAAAGAAATAGAAATAATGGCAACCTAAATGTTCCATTTCATTTTCCTGACCTTCAGGTTGCTCATTGCAGAATTATTAGGTATAGATTGCTGATATCTCAATAGGACCCTACTTGCCAGATCAAATGAGTTATACTTAAGGTAATTGCACATTTGATTGTATAACAACCTAGGCTTCTGGGTCACAAATTTATTGCTTTGGAACTGCTATAGGGTTTATTTTTTAAATCACTATGTTTAACTTAAGAAAATCACATATAGCAAAATTAAACTTATTTTATATAAAAATTTTTTTATCCTACTCCAATGATGCTTTTCATTTGTAAATATTTATTCCTATTTTCATCTGCCACATACATTATTTAAAATATACATTTGTGAATATTTATTACTGCCTATTTTCATCTGCCTGTGTACATAATTAGAAAGTACATATCAATATTGCATTATAATGGATCATAAATATTTTCTTACGTTTCTACATAATCTTTAGTAATAAAAATGATTATGGATACATATTATCCTATTGAGCTAATGTGCTCTAATAAAGCTGGTTAAAGTTCTCCATTTCTTTTCGTTACATGTGGTTTTTTTTTTTTTTTTTTTTTTTTTTGAGACGGAGTCTGGCTCTGTCGCCCCGGCTGGAGTGCGGTGGCCGGATCTCAGCTCACTGCAAGCTCCGCCTCCCGGGTTTACGCCATTCTCCTGCCTCCGCCTCCCAAGTAGCTGGGACTACAGGCGCCCGCCTAGTTTTTTGTGTTCTTTAGTAGAGACGGGGTTTCACCGTATTAGCCAGGATGGTCTCGATCTCCTGACCTTGTGATCCGCCCGTCTCGGCCTCCCAAAGTGCTGGGATTACAGGCTTGAGCCACCGCGCCCGGCCCGTTACATGTTTTTAAAGGTAAGTATCTTTGCTCTAAAACAGTACAGACAATGATTGGAAATGTTGAAATTACTATGCAGTTTAGTTTCTTGTTTTGTTACTGTTTGGCTATAGGCATCGTTTCGTTTTTAGATTAATACGAATTTTTCTTTATTCTAAAGTATTTAAGATGAACAAAATCTATAATGTTTACCTAAAATCATTGTTTCTTGGGTGGTTTTTAGAATATATTAATTCTATTTTGTTTCATAAATATTAGGAAATATGGAATAAGTTGCCCCCAAAATGTGAAGTATGGACTTCTTGCCTCAGATAAAACGTCCCACCTTTGACATTTTTTATCTAAATGTAAATCATAGGTGATGTTTTCTTTTTTCTGTCTCAATAGGAAGATTATTTCTTTGGCAAATGTTTTGATGCAATGGAGGTAGATGCTTTAAATTCCTCACACCCTGTGTCTACACCTGTGGAGAATCCTGCTCAGATCCGGGAGATGTTTGATGATGTTTCTTATGATAAGGTACAAGTAGATTGAGTAAAAGGATACAGTTTGGATACTAAAGTTATACATACTGGGGTGGAGAAGTTATAGGGAAGGTTGTGGGGTTAAACCCACATTGAATGCCTTCTCTCTTGACACGGCTGGCTGGAGTTAACTCTTTTAGGCCTAACTTGCAGTTTGGCTCATAACCCTAAAGACTATTTTATGGGAAATTCTTCATATATTCTTTCTTGGGTTGAAAATTCATGGCTTACAGAAACTCTGCTTTTATTTATCATTCAACAAATAGGTATTGATTGAGCATCAACTTTGTACTATACAAAAATTCCTGCCCTCGTGTAGCTTACTTTTCAAGGCCTTCAGCAATGGTTAATATTGTTGAGATGCAAATAATTGTCTTGCACAGTGTGTTTAGTAATAGAGTTGGGAATTGTTGCCAACAGTTTAATGATTGGGAGATTTTATGTAAAATCCAGATTTCTAGCTTCTCTTGGGGAAGAAAAAGGAGGATTTTGCCATGGTATTTCCTTTGCAGCATAAGCTGGAGCTAAGTTATTGTTCTCTCTTTGTAAGATCAAGGCTCTGCTTTTCCACTTCCCCTACCATTCCCAGCTGTTCTGTTGTCTTCTCACCGAGGCTGAGAATGTGTTGCCAGTTACCATTGTGCTTGGCTGTTGTTTTACTGGTAGCAAATAGAAAAGTCTTTCTGCTTGCATGTTTCCATTGAAAGTCCAGGGGAAAAAGAATGTAAAAGAGCGTTCTTCTTATCATTGGACTATTTCCTTTATTTATATGCCCTGTCATATGCCACTGAAGGCATTTGAGTTTGTGACTCGCCATCCGTGGTAATGGGAGTAGAGGGGAAAAGAGCCCTTTACCCAAGAATACAGGGTGTCTGGGAAGACTCTTGTTCCCTTTCTCCAGCTCCATCAGCCCTCCATGCTCAAGGCTGCCTGGGCTCCCTGGACATACCCACTTTTCCTTCCCTGGCATCTACCTCTGCTTCCATCTCTAATGCTCCGCCCCTTGTTGTACTGGCCTCTCCCTAGTCCTGCCCTGGAGTGGCAGTGAGAGAGCCAGGTAGTAGCTGAAGGTCCAGTGTTTAATCTGTACCATTATCCACTCACATGTGAACAAAAGGAGTTGGCAGATGATGCCAATTTGCCCCATGAGGAGGTCTGGCTACTGATAGAAAATAAGGGCCCCAGTGGGCTCAGAGCATAAACAATCACATTAGACAAATCCCCTGCCTAAACAGGTCCAAGTTTAACCTGCTTATGCTGTTTCACAAATTGCCAGACATTAACAATGTTACTGCAGTTGCATTTTCAAAGAAATGTGTTTGATTGCAAAAGAATATGTGATTTCAGATGAGATTGCAACCAAACTATAGATAACAATTATTTCTATTATCTTTTCAGGGAGCTTGTATTCTGAATATGCTAAGGGAGTATCTTAGTGCTGATGCATTTAAAAGTGGTATTGTACAGTATCTCCAGAAGCATAGCTATAAAAATACAAAAAACGAGGACCTGTGGGATAGTATGGCAAGTGTGAGTATGTTTTTGAATATCTCTGCATTTGGGATTGACAGGCTTATCATTTTGTTTTGTTTCCCCAGAATCATCTTAATCCCTCTGAGGAGAATAATTGTTTTCTATAGAAATAAGAGTGATGTGTTTAGTTTTGGTTTTTAGATTTGCCCTACAGACGGTGTAAAAGGGATGGATGGCTTTTGCTCTGGAAGTCAACATTCATCTTCATTCTCAGTAAGTTTCTATATCTGTACATGTTCCCCCAAGCACATTCTTTTACTACATATTCTTTGAAAGATAGCTCTGTGCCAAACTTTCTGAGGTCCGTGATTATATCACTCTCTTTCCAGATAAGACTGCATTTAAACTATACCAGACTCATAATCTTTTTCAGTTTTTCTTAAAATGTGTCTATACAGGAGGGTTGCAGAGCTTTCCTTGGTAATGCTTCTCACTGATACTGATTTCTTCAGCTTCACTATGTAAAGCAGTGAATTTATGACATTTCTATAGCAGATTATGGCTGCATTGTAGCAGTCAAAATGATATGTCAGTCATTTCCAGAGTTCTGCATTTGTACAAAGACAGTGGCACTGAGCATTCTTGAACACTTGCCATGAATCAGGCACATGTTAAGCACTTATATGTATTATCTCCTTTACTCTTCATAATAAACCTGTGAGCCGGGTACTATTAGTATCCCTATTTTTAAAGTTGAGAACATGAAATACAAAGACATTTGGTTGGTAAATTGCAGAGCAGATATTTGAATTTAGATCTAACTCATGTTTTTAACTGCTAAGCTATAAAGTATTCATAACATCTAGTCACAAAACAGCCTGAGTCTCTGTTCATCTGGACTTGTGGGATGTTTTCAGAGGAAGCTGAGGGTGAGTCTGGGGATTCAACAGAATTTTGTCTTTCTTTTTTCTTTTAATATTTTTTACTTTCTTGGCTTTTTTTGTTCCTAGAGATTGCTTTGTTCAGTAGTTTCTAGATTTGTCCTGTGGCACATGTTATCTTTTTAGTAATACTCTTTTTTTTTTTTTTTTTTTTTTTTTTTTTTGAGACAGAGTCTCAGTCTGTCGCCCAGGCTGGAGTGCAGTGGTGCGATCTCAGCTCACTATAGCCTCTGCCTCCCCGGTTCTAGCAATTCTCTTGCCTCAGCCTTCCAGGTAGCTGGGATTACAGGCATGCGCCACTATGCCTAGTTAATTTTTGTATTCTTAGTAGAGACTGGGTTTCGCCTTGTTCACCAGACTGGTCTTGAACTCCTGACCTCCAGTGACCCACCCACCTCAGACTCCCAACGTGCTAGGATTACAGGCATGAGCCACCACACCCAGTCTTTACTACCTTTTAAATAATTTCTTAAAAGCTTTTTTAGTATCAAAAAACAGCTCCCTTTGAGTTCCCACTATTTGTTGAGTGTGGGTCATCTCTGTGTTCTTACTTTCGAAACACAGGCTCTTGACTGAACATTGTTTCCACCTTGCTTGTATGAAACCAGCATAGTTATGTAGGTATTGAAAACCTGGCACTTTCTCTCCCTTCTCCTCCTTCATTCATTCACATGCCTGCTTTGTGCCCAGTGTTATTGCCAGCCCCAAAGTGTGCCTGGCAGAACTAGGTATGCTACCTGTCCTTTAGACACGTATGTGTAGTGGAGGAAAATGACACGCAAACAGTTGGTGCTTTAATGGAGGTGTGATGGCTGGGAACATCACACTGAGAAAGGGATCAGAAAACACTCCAAAGAGGGGAGGTTGGCAACTGGTAGTGACTGAGCACAAGCTGGTGTTCTGTCTTTTCTTAGAATTGGGTTAAGTGGGTGATGTGTCTGCTTTTTTGTGTACACACCAGCATTGGCATCAGGAAGGACTGGATGTGAAAACCATGATGAACACTTGGACACTGCAGAAGGGTTTTCCCCTGATAACCATCACAGTGAGGGGGAGGAATGTACACATGAAGCAAGAGCACTACATGAAGGGCTCTGAAGGCGCCCCGGACACTGGGTAATGCTCATAGAGTAAAATTTGTTTTGTTGTCTAGGTAACATCTGCCTTGGAGGATGGAACCTTGTTTTTAAAATAATGCCCTTACCGCTATTGCTCAAATATTTCAACTGCATCTGTGTGTCCTATGAAGGTGACTTATACTCCCTGCCCCCATCTTCCCAAAAGGATTAAGGAGGCTTTAAACCTTGGTTATTCTCAGTAAAGTTGATGATATAATTACTTTAACATTCTCATATTTTGTAATTTGATATGATGGTAATTTCTGGTTACTGGCTTGAAATCAGCTCCAACCTAAGCAACTGCTACTAGATTACAATAGCGCCTAGCATTTGGTTGGAGCTGAGGACAAAAATATTTAGGTGATTTCTGAGAATTATGAGAGACTCAGTTGTCTTCCGAGTTAGATTTGTTCGTCAGCTTAGTGCTGTAGAAGAATATTATTAGAAACAAGATGCTGCAACTTGATTGACCCTGGATGGATACCATTAAAAAATTCTTTTATCTTGAAACAATTTCAGATATATGAAAAGTTACAAGAATAGCACAACAAATTCCTATATATCCTTTACCTAGATACATGTTAACTCTTTATTCCTTTACTTTCTTCACCTCTCTCTCTCTCTCCTTTCTCTCTCTCTCTGTGTGTGTGTGTATACACACACACACACACACACACATATATATATGTTTGTGTGGATATATATGTGTGTGTGTGTGTGTATACCTCCCTCCCCTATCTTCCCAAAAGGATTAAGGAGGCTTTAAATCTTGATTAATCGATATCCATCTATCTACATAGACACCCATATACATATCTCTGTATGTATATACTTGGCATGTGTTTTTCTGAACTGTTTGACAGTAAGTTGGTGACATGATTCCCCTTCAAACCTAAGTGCTTCAGCATAGTATTTTCTAAAAAACAAGAACACTTATGGCCAGTCACGGTGGCTCACGCCTGTAATCCCAGCACTTTGGGAAGCTGAGGCAGGAGGATCATGTGAGGTCAGGAGTTCGAGACCAGCCTGGCCAACATGGTGAAATGCCATCTCTACTAAAAATACAAAAATTAGTCGGGCATGGTGGCGGGCGCCTGTAGGCCCAGCTACTCAGGAGGGTGAGGCAGGAGAATTGCTTGAACCCAGGAGGTGGAGGTTGCAGTGAGCCAAGATCCCACCACTGCACTCCAGCCTGGGCGACAGAGCAAAACTCCATCTCCAAACAAACAAACAAACAAACAAACAAAAACAAGAACATTCACTTATATAACCATAGCCACAGTACAATTATCCAAATTGGGAAATAAACTTGATACAATACTGTTATCTATAAATCCCATTCAACTTTTTCCAGTTGTCCTAAAAATATCTTTAGAGCAAAATAGAAAATAAATTCTGACTTAAGATTTAACATAGGATCACATATTTTATTTAGTTGTTGCATCCTTTTGGTCTCCATGTTTTCTGAAATAGCTTTTTAGTCTTTTTTGGGCTTCTTGATATTGACATTTTTGAAGAGTACAGGTCAGTTATTTTATAGAATGTCTTTCAGTTTGGATTTTCTGCTGTTTCTCCATGATCAGATTCAGTTTATGTATCATTGACAGGAATCCCAAGGAGGTGATGTTGTGTCCTTCCTAGTATATGATTCAGGAGGCACATGACTCCTGAAGTTAGGCCTCTGAGATGCAATCAGCCAATCACTGTAAAAAGGCTTTCAAGGTTCACTTGAGTCCAAATTCTTAGCTCTGCTCAAGGAGTCCAAGAAAAAGAAATAGTGCCTGAGCTGACACTCCCTGCAAAGTTGGAAAACAGACTGGGGATGTTTTGAGAGCTTGGCTGTAGCAGTTTTGGTACTATCTTGTTCTAACTAACCAGTGCCTGGCACATGATAGGTGATTTAATAACTGCTTATTGAATTGAATCAACAAATGAACAATCCATCTCTCCTTTCTTTTAGGTACCTGTGGCATGTTCCATTGACGTTCATCACCAGCAAATCAGACATGGTCCATCGATTTTGCTAAAACAAAACAGGTAATTTATTTTGGAAACAACCAGTTTAATTCAAGGAGGAATGTGAAAATGTGTAGGGTTAAAATGTTATTTCTTTTGTTGTTTATCTCGGTTAAAGCAAAAGGGATCAGACTGAAAATACTTTCTGGTTTCAAAGAAGAATGGCCAGTATCTTGCCAGATAGAGATTATAGTTGAATTATATAATGCTAAAAAGGAGGGATTACCAGTGAACATTCCCTATTACTTTTTTTAACATTACTGTTTTATATCGTATGTATGGCCAGATACGTAGTTGCATTCTTTTCATAGATCTATACATCTCACAAAATTGATGTCTAAAGCTAGTGTTAGCTTTTGTCTGTTGAGTTGCTGTTTTCTGGTTTCTGAAAGAAATAAGTGATGATTTCAGATTGTTCAGTATTAAACTCTTCTCTAATTTCCTTGCCCAGTCTCTGATCAGAAAAGCTTTCATCAGGCAAGGGAGCAAATGGAGCTTTGATTTATTTTATTTACTCTAGATGTGCTCATCCTCCCAGAAGAGGTGGAATGGATCAAATTTAATGTGGGCATGAATGGCTATTACATTGTGCATTACGAGGATGATGGATGGGACTCTTTGACTGGCCTTTTAAAAGGAACACACACAGCAGTCAGCAGTAATGATCGGGCGAGTCTCATTAACAATGCATTTCAGCTCGTCAGGTAATACACGCTGCACAAAGTCTCGGTTTATTTCTGAAAGCAGCTGTTATTGTTCAAATTCTTGATTTCTAAAGACAAAAATGATTGATAGATAACAAGAAGTTGAAAGGTGTTTTCCTCCAAGTTCTTCTAACAACCCAAGATTGCTTTTAGCCTTATAATTAACCTCCTGTCTGTGACTACTAAGGCACTTGAAGGAGGGAATCTGTATCTTAATCTTTCTCATTAACAGTTTAGATCATACTGAGGCAGAAGTGTACATAATCAGGAGATCAACATCCTGGCGAAACTCCTTGCCTTGTCCCTGTGGTGGCGTGGTGCCTTAGCTTCTTCTGGCTCTGCTATACCGGATCAGGTTTCTCCCATCACTGGGTCTTTAACAGCCTTGAAGGCTTTTTAGAAGACTAAGTGACACAGGCCCAAGTTGTTTGCATTACATTTCTTGGATTAAAGAAGGGATTTTTGTTTTCTTTCCTAAACCAGATACCTGAACTTTTCAGTATCTTTATGGAATATAGCTCATAAAATGTAGCCCAACCAAATGATCTCTGAGTGTGTGAGGACAGAATTAACACTACCCCCCTCCTTTTTTTTTAACCCCCATGACAACGGTTTTTAAGGAAATGCTCCCAAAGCCTAAAACTCAAACTTCTTCAACATGTAGGCAGATCTAAAGTCCCAAGAGGAAGCATGCAGGTGGGAAGGATTCTCTCTGTTTCTCCTCATACCTATATCCTTCTGGCCTAAATTTTGAGTGCCTTCTGGTTCTTCTCACCACCATATTGGGCCTCCTGAAGTGAGAAAAGCAATGGGGAGAAAGTTAAGGGTTGCTTACCTAGCTGTTTCTTTCTGCCTAAAAAAATTCCCCTCTGTAGAATATTTCTGCTTGAGCCGTAGAGGGCTTTTTCTTTTTTCTTTTTTTAACTTATAGAATATATACCCTACCACTGAGGTTTTTAACACTAACCCTCTGTAATGAAGGGTTTCTAATGATGTGCAGTGTCTTTTGAAATGGAGAAGAAAATGTGTTTCCTCCAGGGACTCATAGTTTTGACCAGATGATAGTCTGTTTGACCAGGCTTCCTAAAGGGTCTTTGATGGAAATCCCTTGCTTGCTTTAGAAGTTCAGCACACAATCCAGTGTTTCGCAGGGACAGACACTGATGTGCTTCCATTCTGACTTATCCACATGTTAGCCCTGGATGTTACTGTTTGAGAAACTTCCTCCCTAGTGTAAACATGCCAGATGTGTTACATGTGACAGAAAAGAGACTTATATAGTATTTATTTATTTATTTGGAAATGGAGTCTCACTCTGTCACCCAGGCTGGAGTGTAGTGGTACCATCTCAGTTCACTGCCTCTGCCTCCCAGGTTCAAGCAATTCTTCTGCCTCAGCCTCCCAAGTACCAAGTACCTGAGATTACAGGCACATGCCACCATGCCTGACTGTTTTATGTATTTCTAGTAGAGACATGGTTTCACCATGTTGGCCAGGCTGGTCTCGAACTCCCAACCTCAGGTGATTCACCCGCCTTGGCCTCCTAAAGTGCTGGGATTATAGGCATGAGCCACCGTGCCTCGCCGTAGTTATCTATTTATAAGTAGTTATCTATTTATATCTGATTGCTTGTTTTGCTAGAAGACTAAAATATATTTTGAAGCAAAATGTTGACTTCCTGGATTTACTTTTAAACCACTAACCACAGTGTCTCTTGTTCAGCATTGGGAAGCTGTCCATTGAAAAGGCCTTGGATTTATCCCTGTACTTGAAACATGAAACTGAAATTATGCCCGTATTTCAAGGTTTGAATGAGCTGATTCCTATGTATAAGTTAATGGAGAAAAGAGATATGAATGAAGTGGAAACTCAATTCAAGGTAAAAGCCTGAAATAAAATAGTTATGTAATTATTATTTCTTTTGTGTTAAAAAGAATGTTAATCGTGTGTGTGTATGTTTGTGTATATCTTTATATACATATTAAGGTAAAGCAAATAAATATTAATTAGTATTTAGATGGATTAGCAAAATTTTGGTTTTATTTGGCACTAAAATAGGAATGGCATTCTTAGACTCTGCTTAATTTGCATGGATTTGTTTTTTCCTTCCTTTCACAAACCTTTTATTTCATTTTCCTTTCCTACTATGATGGCTGACATTCAGATTTTCTGGGACTCTTCATGGTACCTGAGGAAGAGGCACAAAATTGTTATTCTTGGCAAAATGTCATGAAGTCTTGTTGCATAATTTGCTCTCAAAATTTAGTCATATAAACTCTGAGTTTGTTTTAAAAGTGGCAATTCATCCTGACTTTAAGTAGATAGGATATCTTATAAAAGTTTGTTATGAAAATATGAAAGTCATTCATCATTCTTTATTGGTTTTGACCCTTTTATAATTAAATACAAACAGTGCTGCATGATTTATACAGTAAAAGTTAGATTATGCTTTAAAAATTAGCCCCCATCATCTGAGACCATAATGGATTATATTAACATGAAATGACCTGTGACAATACTAGTCCCTGTTCCCCTGTGCAATGCCCTCAGGCCTTCCTCATCAGGCTGCTAAGGGACCTCATTGATAAGCAGACGTGGACAGACGAAGGCTCGGTCTCAGAGCGAATGCTGCGGAGTCAGCTACTCCTCCTCGCCTGTGTGCGCAAGTATCAGCCGTGTGTACAGAGGGCAGAAGGCTATTTCAGGAAGTGGAAGGAATCCAATGGAAACTTGAGGTCAGTCCTTACTGAATAACCAATTTGTTGATGTGAAGGGTATCTTTTCTGTTTTCCATCACTGGTACTAAACATTAGGGAAAACAAAAAGTATAAGTGTCTCCCCTGCTGCCCTGTTTTGGAAAATAAATTACTTTTTAAGATTTATCTATGTATCTCTCAACTTTAAGAAATGCTAGGAGGGAACTTCTGTGCATAAAAGTCAAATATCTGGGGAGTTAGGATGGTATTGGAATAATTCCCATTTTTGTATAGGCAATGCAAAATCGTTTCAAACTGTGACAGCCATGCCATAGAGAAACACAGGCATTGTATTTTATAGTAGCTTCTTTGGGCTTCTAAAGTCCCTGACAGGGATGCATAGTAATTGCTGATGCTGTCTAAGCAAGGTAGGATTTTACCATATCTGGAAATCCCTATTCAGCTACATTTCAGTCCTTTTACATTTGGAGCTTAAACCCCACCCAGGAAACATTTATGCCAACAATCTACATGCTTCAGCTTAAAGAAATCCAAACAGTGGTCCTACTGCAGTCCTGACTTGTGATCATGGTGTACATTTTGAATATAGTTTGAATTTCTTTCTTTTGGCTTGAAAGGTGATCCCCTATGGAGTCACCCAGCATCATTAAAGTATTTAAATATGTAGGTATTTATAAAAATGGCATTTCACATTACATTTTTGAGAGGGCTACTTAAAACCTAATTTTAGATAGTTTTCTCTTGCCTTTTTTTTTACAAGGTGTAACTGAAGGAAATCGGTAGTTTTTGTTTGTATTTCCAGTTATGCTTCTCTGATCATGGGGACAGTTTAGCAGTTCATAACGGTCACCATTATGCCTATAAACATACTTACTGCATCTCAGATTCTCATCGTGTGTTCCTTTCTATAGCCTGCCTATCGATGTGACCTTGGCAGTGTTTGCTGTGGGGGCCCAGAGCACAGAAGGCTGGGATTTTCTTTATAGTAAATATCAGTCTTCTTTGTCCAGTACTGAGAAAAAACAAATTGAATTTGCCCTGTGCACAACCCAAAATAAGGAAAAGCTTCAATGGTGAGTCAGTCATTCATTCATGTTCATGTGGCCAAGGAAAATTAGATTAGATTAGATCATTCTGGCATCTATTTTTGTTTTCTTGGCCAGGAATTGTCTATTCTGCTGGGAACATACTGCAAGTCAGCATACATCTAATAAGAAAGGCAAATAATTAGGGAGAACCAGATGTCAGGAAAAATATTTAAAGGCATATACATTTGTGTATCTTTAAAAAGACAACATATTTAAAATATTTACTAGAGCTACTCTTCCTTAACTATTCTTTTGAGCAAATGAGAGGGTATATGAGAATACTATACAAATGTTAGTTTTTATTATATAGCTATAGTGGGTTTATCAGGATTCTGGTTACCCATTTATCTTTTTAACCTTTGTTACTGGCAGACTTTTTTTTTTCTTTTACAAGTAATTTTATTGCAGTGATTCATAACTGTTTCACCACCTATTCATTGCTAACATTTCTTTTCTTAATCCTTTCAGGCTACTAGATGAAAGCTTTAAGGGAGATAAAATAAAAACTCAGGAGTTTCCAGAAGTTCTTGTACTCATTGGCAGGAACCCAGTAGGATACCCACTGGCCTGGAAATTTCTGAGGAAAAACTGGAACAAACTTGTACAGAAGTAAGTGGTGCCAAAAATTGTGCTGTGACTGGATAAGTTCATAACCTTACTGTGTTTCAGCCTTGTTGTTTGTAGAAGAACAGTAACAGTCTAAAGGTACTTTTTTATTAAAGATAGGCAGGCAGTAGAAGTACTTAAATATTTGTAGAAAATATAAAACTGGAATTCAGTGCTAATTTGTGAATATGTACAGGGGTGTTTTCCATTCCATCTGGCATAATCCCTTCCTGAGCCCATGGACTTATGAAGCCTTCCTCTTCAGAGTTCAGCCCAGGCCTTCCACGAGCACATTTGCTTGTTTGCATCTGTCATTGTCTAACTCTTATAGCACTTCCTGCCTCTGTCATGTTCTGTTGGATACTTAACTTTTTATTAAGCTGTTGGTGTGTATTATTCTTTAGAGCTAGATCTTAACACATTGGATAGACATCATATTTTATACTTTCACACCCATCAGTTTTTAGTTAAAAGGTATTATATATAGGAGGCCCTTAAACTATATGTTAAATGAATATTTCACAACCTATTTTTGAATATTTCCGTCTCTAGGTTTGAACTTGGCTCACGTTCCATAGCCCACATGGTAATGGGTACAACAAATCAATTCTCCACAAGAACATGGCTTGAAGAGGTAATATATATATATATCTTTTTAATCATAAATGAAAATTAGCTAATTAATATGGGGTGGACAAAATACTTTGAGGGTGTGGTGAGTTAGAAATGGATTTTGTCATTTAGAAGTTATTTTTGGATGGTATGGTACTGACAGCAGCATAAATCAGTGGCAATTAAACTAGTGAAAAGTGTGCTCTTCTCAGACATGTTAAGAGGTCTTAGCTCTGCCATTTAAAACCTTAGGACTTGAAGAAAAATTACTTGAGACAATATGTCCCTGTTTAAGGATGTTAAAAGTGGGCATTGAGGTATAAATGACTGAAGTGGTCATCCAGCTACTGTTAAAGAGGCAGATCTGGAATCTAGGTTCTTTATAAACCATCCAAGTTCATGGTTCCCTGTCACTTATTATATAACCATCTACCTTCAGACAGAATTTCAGGTGCTTTAAGATCCATGTATAAAAGATATGTTAAAATGAAGGACAAAAAGATACATAATGGACAGGTGATAACCATGTGAGGGACTTATGGCTGAGGATAATTCTCGCAATTGTCCCCTGAATTTATCACAGAGATTCCTAGAAGTCAAGGAAAAATGAGGAATCAGTACGAGTTTTCTCACTGTCTGGTAAAAGACAACATGAAGCATACACGTTTTCTACAAAAGCAGACTTTTCTTCAGCCCTAAACTCAAGGACTTTGATGTGTGGGCCATTGAGTTCTGTGGTGTCCCTTCTATAATAAGGTTTCATATAGTAAAGTTGTGGAACAAATTTGACATGGCTCTTAAACTATGGTACATTTAGATAAAAGCTGAGAGGCTAATACTAACTTTTTAAGGAGTGGTTCCATTGTGTAGTCTGGTTATACTATTTTCTAGCTTGAGATAGGGAGAGAGCTTTGGAAATGCAAAAGAATGAAGGGTTGTTACAGTCTTGTAGCTTTTCCCAGTTTTCAGTAGCCTCATCCAGGCTTGTCAAATTAACTTGCATATAATAATTCAACCTTGAACTCCAGCGAGGTCTAGAACAGAGATATTCTGTGTGATGACTGAAGAGCTGTACAAAGGCTTGACCAGAAAGGTAGTCATCCATAGACAAGATCTATAGCAACAAAGCATTTCATTCATTCATTTGTATTCATTCAAGACATATATGCCACACATGGTTTTAGGTTATGTGGCTATAACAGTGAACAGACAGACAAAACCTTTGCTGTCATGGAGCTGAAATTTCTGCTGTGGGAATCAGACAATTACAGACAAATCAACTGATGTCAAGTAGTTACATGCTCTGAAGATGAGTAAGGCAAGGAGAGGGATTGGGGTAGAGGGTTGGTGCCATTTTATAGGATGATTAGGAGACATTTGAGAAGATATTGAAGGAAATGCTGATATCTAGAGGAGTATTGTGTGCAGAGGAAACATCAGGTGCAAAGACCCTGAAGCAGGGCATGAAAATTAAAGAGCCCGAGATGTTATTATAATGGAGAGCAAACTATGGACATATAAAATATAGGAGTCATCCTGAGTCCTTCCTTCCCCACACATCTAATTACGCAAGTCCTGCTGGTCCTCTCTCAGCACATGCACTAGATCTTGCGCACGTCTCTCTGCTCTTACCCCCATCCAGTCCTTTCTCATCTCTTGCCTTGCCTATTGCAATAGTGTCCTAACTGGCCTGCCCCTTGCCACTTTGCCAATAGCAAAACATTTTCCACATGTAAGACTGCAAGTCAGCCCATAACTGACCGTGGCTTCTTGAACCCTGTCTATTGTTCTTGCAGTAAATTCCAAATCCCTCCTTCCCATGTGTCCATGACCTTGGTGACCTGGCTTCTGAGGATCTCTCTGGTGCCAGTTCCCACAGGCTCTCCTGGTTTACTCTCTCAAAACACTGCAGCCACTCAGTCTCCTTCTGTTCCTGGGCTACCACTTGGTTCTCCTGTCTTTAAGCCTCTGCACTTTTTCTTCTCTCTGCCTGGCTTTTCACTAGAAAGTTTTCACCAACTTTTCACTAGAAAGGGGCATTTTATCTTTGAGAGGTCTCGGCTCAAATCACCTTCCCCAAAACCATGCAGTTCAATGCAGGCCACATCTCCCCAGTTACTAGCATACCCCTGGCATATTTTCTTCATAGCAGTTTATTTACAGTAATCATATTTACTGCGTGTATCCCCCAAAAGACTGTAAGCTCCATGAGGGGAGGATGCTTGCCTGATTCACTGCTGCATCCTCAGTGTCTAGCACGGTAATTACAGCAGATGGATGAATAAATATCAGAGTAAATATTGGTGAACAAATGGATGAGGTTAAGTCCCTCATACAGCTGGGTTTGGGGTTTTGCACTTTACCTGCATTATATAACTACATCCTTCACCACTGCTCTTCATTTTACAGATGAGGAGACTGGGTTCCATAGAAGTTAAATCATTAGCTCAAATCAAGTTAGTAGGATAAACCTGTTTTCCTATCCCTATATTGTGCTACTTATTGCACAGAAATTGTTCTTAAAGAGCCAAATCTGAATCAAATATTCAGTTGAGTTGTTGCATTTCCAAGACAGGTGAAGACAGAAGAGATGATTTTTGGGTCAGGACAAGGGTAAGAGTAATAGTTAGCAGCTGGCTTCGCTGTTGTAGAAGGTCTGTTTTCAGTGGAGCTATCATAATGAGCTCCTTCAGGATTAATGATTTGAGCAATTAGTAAGATTATTGATGTGCTTTGACTGTTGAATAGTGCTCAAAGTGATTTTTAATTGACTGAATTAATCTTGTGTTCTGAGCATGTATGAAGCAGTAGGTTGAGCTACAACTTAAGGTAGATAGTGGAGAAGTATTTTCCAGGTTGCTACAGCAGGAGGCCATGACTTCTGCTCATCGAAAAGTTGTACTGTATTGACATATAATTTTAAAACAACTCTGTATCATTTAAAATTGAAATCTTATCTTTCTAAAACCCATTCCTTCTCCCCTCTTTATTCCCAAACTAATAATATGGTATTATGACATGGATTTCTAAGGAACTGACTATCTGGAATCTATGCTGAATAAATAATACATCTTGGCCTACATTTGCTTCCTGGATACCAAATCAAAAATTGATGGATTAATGCTGTGAAAATTTATGGGAAAAGGGTAATAACCCTTTAAGGTGAAACAGAATCGCACAATGGCCAATCCTGTGGCAAAGCCAGCCTATCTGTCATGTGAGCTCAAGGGGTTAAGATACCCAGAAATGAAAAGAAGAACAAAGATATTTTCCAGGAGATAGACAAGAGTTTATCTCTTTAAAATCATGGGGAACTTTGAGACAACAATACATGAATTGTAGATTAGGTTAAAAAATTTGGCAAGGTTTGGGTTTTACCACCATAACTTGCTAAGAATCCCATTCCCCACAGTGTTTCTATAATAACATACAAGCCCAGGCCCATGGAGGAAGACGGCATTTATGTGGTGGAAACTGTTTTGCTTGGCAAAGAAGAGACTGCACATTCTGCTTTTTAGATATCATGTGTTTAAAAAACGAAGTTTGCATCTGTGAGTATAGAACAGAGTAACACATTAAATAGACACAATTAAACCTTAATTATAAAATGGTAAACAGTGAAGTCTTTTAAAGTCTGGCAGCTGGGAATAAACAAAAGAACTGCAGAGAAAAAACACAGAACTTGACATCATGGGGCATGAGCTCATTTCATACAGTTTATGTGTACATAATCCTATTCAGACAGCTGGGACTGCCTTCTATATAGAATTTTGACAAATGCTGGAATTTTGGCTTCAGTTTTAACTAAAGTTACATCTGGTTAATGTAATAAAATTAATTTTAAAACTCACTTTTCCTCACAAGGTAAAAGGATTCTTCAGCTCTTTAAAAGAAAATGGTTCTCAGCTCCGTTGTGTCCAACAGACAATTGAAACCATTGAAGAAAACATCCGTTGGATGGATAAGAATTTTGATAAAATCAGAGTGTGGCTGCAAAGTGAAAAGTTTGAACTTCTGTAAAAATTCCTCCCTTTCCAGGTTCCTGTTATCTCTAATCACCAACATTTTGTTGAGTGTTATTTTCAAACTAGAGATGGCTGTTTTGGCTCCAGCTGAAGATACTTTTTTCTCCCTCACTCATTTTTTGACTGTCCCAGTGAAAAGATTGGCTGTTAGTTTTTCATGAGTGGGCTATCGCTACCATGCGTTTCATTCATCACAGGTGTTGCCCTGCAATGTAAACCCAAGTGTTGGGTTCCCTGCCACAGAGGAATAAAGTGTCTTATTCTTCTCATTTTATATTTTACGCTTAAGCCCCCCAGTGTCCAAAACCCTGTGCCCCACATTTGTCATTCATAAACTGTTTCATCAGTTTCCTCGAAAGACTCTGAATAGTCGACTACTGAACAATGAATACCTGGATCCGAGACTAAGCCAGACGATGGCTGGGTTAAAGCTCTGGCTCTCCCCGCTGACCCCTCCAGACCTGCTGCCCACCCCTCTCTTCCTTGCTCCATGTCCAGGGGCTGACTTGTAAAGGCCAAGTCATCAAGCTTCCTTGCCCTTTGGATGTTGGTCAATGGGGAGCCAGAGAGCAGGAGCTGGGGTCGGAGGAGGTAGTAGGTGGAGGTGTTCTTCCCTGATACCTTTACTGGATGCCTCAGGCTGGCATCCCCTGAGGGTCTTAGCTCCTGAGAGGGGACCCTCTTTTCCACACAGCCTTCTCCACCTCTGGATTTTGGTAACTGCTCCCTCCTCATCCCTTCAGGATTAGGGGCCTCAGTGGGAGGGCTTTTACTAGTCCTGGTGGGACTTGCGGTTTCCACATAATGTGCTTGCACTTTTGCAAAAAGTCTTTTTATAGAACCCACCTCAGATAATTCTGAGTGTCATCTATTTCCCTGACTGATACAGTATCTCTTCTGAAAAAGCAGAGTGCATTCAAGTCTGTAGGAAAACCCTTTTCTTAGGGAGGTGATTCTTTTCTCTCTCTGCTTCTTATTTGGCCTAGTTTACAATTTCTAAATAACTAGTTATTGGCATTTACTGACAGTAAATTATCGCCGGGTCACCAATAAATGATAGTACATTGTGAAACAAAATATTTGCTCATATTAGCAATAGGACATTCTTTGGCTTTGAAGTCTTTTGTGAAGACTTCACACACAGTTGCTTCAGCACACAGTTGTTGCTCGGGTTTTATGTATAGATAATAGAAAGCACAGTTTACTAACATGGTAAACCAACAGAGTTCAAGTCAGATAATACCCTAAGAATTAGATTTTATTTCTTATTCTGAAAACTTGCTACACAGGGACTTATCTAACCCACAGTGTGCTGTGTTGCTGACTTGATTAAAGTTGCAGCGTGTTTTGCGCCGACTCTAAGGTGCGGAAATCCTCACACCTGGCAAAGAAGAATTCAAACTGAACTTTTTTAATATAAGGCAGAAATTTCAAGATACGGGAATATGATTGATATGAAAAATGTCAAAATGTGTTCCTCTAATACACGACAGAATAGAGTGACTTCTGGACATAAATCTCCAATTTATTAAAGCATCCACCACAACAAATAGGTATAAAAGTGGAATTGGAATTTTTATACTTGTTTGTTGTAGTGAATGGTTTAATAAAATAGAAATCACTGGTAATTTCCATCCTTTTAACGATTTCCCTTTTAAAAAAATACACAACCAAGATTTTAATGTAAAATATTTTGCTTTAATTTTATTTTATGCCTTGATTAATGAAACATGGAAATACTGATTTTCAGTTTTGGTCACCTGAGGAACCTACCTTCATTTGCTTTTGGAAAAGCCCATTTTCTAAATGATACAATGTTGCTACAACAATGTGCAGAAAGCTTTTGGTAATAAAATTGTTCTTTGCCTCTAAGTGGGTATTTGCAATTATTTTCTCCTAACTAGATTGTAAAAGGGCTGCTTTAGATCCTGTAGCTTACTCCAGTTATTAGTTATTAACAAACACCCAAGTTTTGAAGATATTTCTAATTAAAAAAGAAGGCATATTCAGGGTACCTTAAATAAATGTTTACTTTTATAGGTGTCTTTAAACTTCTGGATTTTGGTATGCCATTTAAAAATACTTCTAGATACGCATGGAAATTAGTAATACTGCAGCCATATCCTTGCAGACACATCTGTCAGTGTCAAAGGCTTCAAGATTTTTCTTAAAAAAAGAAAACAAAAAAGCAAACACCTCTACTACCCAAATGGGAGGATTACATACATAGAAATCCCTCAGGAAAAGTATTTTTTCTTTTCTTGTTGCGGCCTTAAAAATAGAATAATGACTATTTCTGATGGACAGAGATATAGCATTTTAAGCTGGTGGAGTGTGAAATCCCACAGGTATGTGCATGACTTTCAGAGAGTTATTTGGCGGGGAGGTTAACCAAGATGTGGTGCCATTTATAAGCAGTGTTTTATTGTTTTTGCTTGCCCCGCTGCCACAAGTCAGCTAAGTCATAACAAAAGCTTCAAATTGATGCTAAGGAAGGCCATGCCCTTTGGAAACAAGAAATTCCCAATCTGTTTTATGTTATGTACCTGACATCTTTTCCTGCATTCACTACCAGGAAATAAGGACAAAATTAAATATCAAAATTCTAATCGATATCAGTGCAATGTTCAGGAAATATTCATTCAGAAAGATCTGAGAAACCATTCAAAGTGGTAGGACATCAGAACCTACTTACACTGCTGTGGGGAATGCAGATTTAAAATTNCATAACAAAAGCTTCAAATTGATGCTAAGGAAGGCCATGCCCTTTGGAAACAAGAAATTCCCAATCTGTTTTATGTTATGTACCTGACATCTTTTCCTGCATTCACTACCAGGAAATAAGGACAAAATTAAATATCAAAATTCTAATCGATATCAGTGCAATGTTCAGGAAATATTCATTCAGAAAGATCTGAGAAACCATTCAAAGTGGTAGGACATCAGAACCTACTTACACTGCTGTGGGGGAAATGCAGATTTAAAATTATATATATATATATAATTTTTTTTAAGCAGAAGTTTCTTCTTGTATTTGGTAAACGTAAGTTCCGTAAAGCCAGATGCTATACAGTGCAAAGACTAATGTGGCAATAGTTCTAAGGACAAGTTGCTGCTCAGGTTTTATGTATAGATAACAGAAAGCACAGTTTACTAACATGGTAAACCAATAGAGTTCAAGTCAGATTAATACCCTAAGGATTAGATTTTATTTGTTGTGCTCGAAATTTGCTACACAAGGACTTATCTAACCTATATTTTGCTCTGTTGTTGACTTGGTTCAAGTCTCAGTGTGTTCTGTGCTGACTGTAAGATGCACAAGTCCTCACACCTGGCAAAGAAGAGTTCAAGCTGGAAAGGGGTTTGGTGCTTCCTGGTTTGTCCAGGTTACCTGTTATTAATTTATTATTAGCAGCCCAAGAGGAGATATGTGCCCAATGTACAATATCTTATGTTTGACTTATAAACATTATCCCAAAGCAACATCAAATACAGTTCAAAAGCCCAAGAGGAAAGGGGGTAATAAGAAATCAGAACATTGAAGAATGTTTAAAGCATTGTTTTCCAAACACTAACAAAAAAAATTAAGTGCAAACTGAAAATACAAATGAGATTTACAGGCACTGTGTGTAGAATGTGCAAAAATTCGCTTAGCTTTTCTTTTGTTTTTTTGGTGTTGCTTTAAGAAACTTTATCAAATATATTTATTACAAATATAAAGCTTTCTTTCTCTCCCAATTGAAGGCAATTTAAAAAATTCGAAGTTTATCAATACCCAGTACAATAACACAGGTGAACCAGTCAAATTCATTTTCTTTCTGGAAAAGAATAACAAACCAATATTTAGGATGTTCAAAGGCTCAACAAAAACCAGTCTAGAAATCACCCAGAACAATTGTTTTCTGTTGCCAAAGACTTTTGTTCTTCAAAAGTCACCATCCACCAGCTGAAGATTTTATATGCAGATACCTTGAAAAATTCAAATAAAAAATGCAGTGAATCATTTAATATGTAATTTTCTTGTTACAGGCATAGTAAATACCACTTAGCAAAAGCACTGTATAACAGACAAGAAGGAATTTCCCATAAGTAAACATGAAAGTGGATTAATAGAATTTTTTTAATTTTGGGAAAAATGTTAGAGCAGTTCTAATAAAGCTCCTTTTTTTTATAGGAAATACAGATAGATCATGGTGAGAGAGCTGAACTCGATTTAACCTATACTTATTTCTTTTACGCTTTGGTCAGTAAGTGCTTGTATGCTTTTAAGGCTTACATTAAGCCCTCTCCTTTCTGAAGATTAAGATAAGGGCCCAGCTCTGAAGATCTCAGAAATTCCTTCATCTGTCCAATTTCTTCAGTAACCATAAATTAGAGTCAGACACAGTACTTTACTTTCCAAAATAATGACAAATAAAAATGGCCAATCTTTTCCTTTGCCCTTGTTCACAAAACCCTGTAATTTCCACCAGACTCTAAAGGGTACTTCTCCCCACCCCACCATGTATTGGTATTTTGGGGAATACCAATATCTTCATGACATTTTGCTAAGTTGTAACATGCTAATTTTGCTTTGCCACAATAACCTGCAGTAATGAGCATTTGGATTTCAAAGATTCAACTAGCCTCAGCTGGTCATTTTAAGTGCCTGGCCTAATATTTTAAAAAGCTTTTAATTACAAGATTAAGGTTTTTAAACATTTCAATAGCACAGTCATCTCATTTAGTGCTTTCGAAGAATGACCGATTACTCTGTAGAGCTTGCAGTATGCATTTCATGCCAACAGTGTAAAGTGAGCATGAATTACTCAAGAGGTGGACTTCACTTCTCTCATCTATAACACACGAACTGGCAGAAGGTCCAGTTGTCTTCATTTACAAATAAACACCCAACTTACCAGATACTTTAACTTGTATTTCTTTCATCATCTTTAGGCTTGGAAGTTTCCTCTGTTGTCTAAAAGGGAAAGCAAAAACCATCCGTGAGCTCTTTCTTTTCTGTATTAAGTATGAGGAGACGGCCTTCTCAGAATTAAAGGACAAAAGGTGGCAGTCAGTGGGGAAAAATAAGATGGTCTTTTCAGTTTCTCTTCTTCATTTGGCCAAAACATTGTGAGTTCTTCCTCCTCAAGTTTATTAGCTAAAAATAACCTTAAGTGATCCTGATCCTCAATGTATCACTCTCAGCTTTATTGTTTTAAGGTTAGGGTAGGTTACAAAATATGCATAGATGTTCTTAAATGGCAATGTTTCATTCTATGGTGATCCTTCCTTTTCCTGTACATAGGGTCATGGTTGTCCAGCAAATCCACTCATCATATAGGGTTATTATGCTTTCTATTATTTGTTTCTACTATTTGTTAAAGGGCTGATTAAGTACTTCATATAACTGAAATTAAATAATAGGCAAATAAGTATTTAATCTGAGATATAATGGCATAATGTCAATTATCAATGCTGTTTCCTATATCCCTTAAGGAAATCTACTACAGGAAGATTTTAATACATTTTTTAAAAGCTTTGGTGTAACTGGACTATTGTCTTTAAAGCTAGACCTTTAACTCCTCCTTATAGCCAGAGGATCATAGTAATAATCATTTAAATCATATGTTCTTGGAATTGGAAGGGACCTAGAAGTTGTCTTATCCCATTTTTATTTCTGATCACAGCTTGAGTAGTTTTAATCATAGGAAGTTTACAACTTCCATGTTCTAAAATCTATATAAACCACATACTATGGTGGTATTTTAATTAGGGCAAGAAACACAGGCAAAACACAGGCAAATTGAGTTGTGTCAAGAAACTTCATTTAGAATATTAAAGCACCAGTTACTTAAAT
>NW_016820218.1:1751446-1816842 GCF_001698545.2 Rhinopithecus bieti | reverse complement strand
ACATATTGTGTTTGGTTTTCTGTTTCTGCATTAATTCGGTTAGGATGGTGGCCTCCAGCTGCATCTATGCTGCTGCGAAGAACATGATTTTGGTCTTTTTCATGGCTACATAGTATCTCACTGTATATATTTAGAAATATATAAATATATATTTGTATATTGCATAATATATATATTTATATGTATATTATATATACACACACATACACACACAAAAAAAATTCAATTACTTTACCAAGGCATACTCTGGAATAGATAGTACTTTAAGAAATCTTTTATTCTAAATAGATTCCAGTAAGAAACTAAACAACTGAAGTGATAAACCCCACTCTGTGTAACTGCTAAACTAATTTGTAGTGTATTTACTGCTCCATTTACCTTTGCTGAATCCTTCGCTTTACCTCCATTCTTAGGTGCTTTGGAGCTGGAAGCGGTCTTCTTGCGCTTATCCTAAAGCAAAGGAAATGTAATGAGGCTATGGCTATCATCAATCCATCTAGCAATTAACTAGGCTGGTTAAAGTAATCCAGACTATTCTGAGATCTCCAATTTAATTAAATAATGGAAGACTTTGGGTGTTTTTTCATGATTTTTTGAACAATGGTGAGTGTTAGAGAATTGTTTAAAGCAGGAGGGAAAAAGGATAGAAATAAGGAGGGAAATGTGGGTGACGCTGATGCTCTGCCAATTCCCGTGATGCATGACTCACCCAGACCTTATTTTGCTAATCAAAACACAGCTCGTCAATGAGATGTTAAATGTTGGCAAGGGTGTGGAGAAAAGGGAACCCTTGTACACCATTGGTGGAGATGTAGATTGGTACAGCTATGATGGAAAACAGTATGGAGGTTCCTAAAGAAATTAAAAGTAGAACTACTATATGACCCAGCAATCCCTCTTCTGGGTATATATCCAAAGGAGATGAAATTACCACCTTATAAAGGTATCTGCACTCCCATATTCACAACAGCATTACTCACAATAGCCAAGATATGGAACAACCTAGTTGTTGATGAATAGATAAAGAAAATGTCATGTATATATACATGATGGAATATTATTCAGCCTTAAAAAATTATATCCTGCCATTTGCCGCAACATGGATGGACTTGGAAGACCTTATGCTAGATGATATAAGCCAGACACAGAAAGAAAAGTGATTTCACTTATATGTAGAATATAGGTAAAAGAAAAAGCTCAAAAATACAGAGAATAAAACATGGCGACCATGGTAGGGAACAGGAGGAGGAAATAGAGATATAGGTCAAAGGATACAAAATAGCAGATAACACAGAATGAACAAATGTAGAGAGTTAATGTATAACATGAGGACTAAGGTTAATAAAATTGTATTAGGGATTTTTGTTAAATAAGTAGATTTTAGCTGCTTTTGTCACAAAAAAGTAATAGTGTGAGATGACAGATATGTAAATCTGCTTCCCTACAGTAACCATTTTATTATTTCTATGCATCCCAAAATACCATGTTGTAAACCTCAAATGTACACAATAAAATTTATTTAAAAAACAAAATAGAGCTTGTCTCTATCAGGACTGGCTTTTGTGTGCCAAAAGAGCAAAAACAAAACCCTGTTTTCAGTGTTATGGAGGAGAAATGAACAATGGAAGCAATCAAGGAAAGCTGGAGCAGGTTACATATAAAAATAAAGTCCATTCACCAAAAAAGGCATTACTTATGAGTTACCAGGGGTGACAGATAGAATGCTGAGGTGTTCTAAAAATTAAACTACCCAATATGGAAGCACTGACAATTCAGTGATCCAGAGCAGTGCCTTACAACAGCCAAAACAATAGCAACCTGAGATCTGCAGAATTCACTCTTCCGAAAATAAGGAGGTACTCATTTCACTTTTCCTTCTATTTGATTTACAAGAGGGTGTAGCTTAAGGGAAAATGCCTCACACTTGTTGAATTACACAGTCATTTCTCATTCACTGTTAATCACGTTTTGAGCACCTGCTAAGTACCAGGCATTTTGCTAATGACGAGCACAAAGGTAAAAGATACATCACTACTGTATAGAATGCACAGCTCAGTGGTGTGATACACAAGCACAGATAGGTAACCAGAGAGCAAGGAGGGCATGGAAGAGAGGCCTCTAACTTTGGCCTGGGAAGGGAGAAGAGGTAAGACAAGAAAGTCTTCCCTAAGGAGCTGATGCTTGAGCTGTGCCCTGAGGAATGAAGAGTCAACCAGTTGGGCTAAGCAGACAGAAAAGAGGAGGAAGCTCCAGAGAGCAAATGAGCATAAGAGCGCCTGCTGTAGTTAGGCCCCGCTCTCACTTTAAATGAACACAGACATAGCATTATAGTGGCACAACCATACAGTGCAGAGATAAAAAAAAAATGGTGTCTATGGAAATAATAAAGTAGCAGTTAGGAAATAAGCAGTGTTTTATAAGTGCACTGTAAGTAAAATTATGTAAAACATACATATAGAAAAAAAGGAAATCCACAAAACAATACTGTTTTGGGGGCAGGAGAATTATAGGTTTGTTTTCTTTTCTTCATTTTCAGGTTCTCTATATCATCATTTGATTCATTCTACAGTTTAAAAATTATAAGAGCCAGGCACAGTGGTTCAAGCCTGTAACCCCAGCACTTTGGGGGGCAGAGGTTGCCAGATAACTTCACCCCAAGAGCTCAAGACCAGCCTGGCAACATGGTGAAACCCCATCTCTACAAAAAAGTACAAAAATTAGCCGGGTGTGGTGGTGCACTCCTGTAGTCCCAGCTACTAAGGAAGCTAAGGCAGGAGGATTGCTTGAGCCCAGGAAGCAGAGATTGCAGTGAGCTGAGATCACACCACTGCACTCCAGCCTGGGCTACAGAGTAAGACCCTGTTACAAGATAGACAGATAGATAGATCAATCAATAAAACTTGTATGTATGCACACATAAACACACACACATTTCAAAGAAAGTCTATGTGAAAAAGCACAGTACCTTTGCTGTGTTCTGTGAGGTTTCTGTAGTGGAGGGACAGCTGTCCAGATCTCCTGAGAGAGCATCAATGGGGTCTTGGTCATCTGCAGGTTTCTGAGATATGAGTAGAAATAACCATCAGTGAAGAAGCAGAAGGCAAAATGCAATATGGGGTATTTTCCCACGTCACTTACAAATAAAAGATGTTTCTATAAGAAAAAAACTTACTAACATTGTAAAGAAAATAGAAAAACAAGAAAATCTTGATGGCTTTTTTTCCCTCTACTCTTTAATAAACGCTGCTTAGTATTCTCTGAGCCTGTTTTCTATCCTAAAGGGCTTTTGTGAAGACTAAATGAGAGGTAAACAATGGTCACACACATTTATATGCATGCTCTGGCAAAGTACCAAGCACAGAGTAGGCATTCAATATGTTTTAGTTTTCTAAAATGCCAAATAACCCTATGGCTAGAATAAAACAAAATTTAGTGGAAATATGTTCCTATGGTCTTTACCTTTGATTCCTCTGATTTCTTTGTAGGTGGCTTCACTGGTTTGTCCTTAAAAAGAAGGCAGACTATTGGTTAAGCATAGATATTTGTAAAGGTTTACTTAGGTTTAGGCAGTAGAGAATCTATTATCCAATGACTTGACTTGGATAAAATGGAGTGTAGACTTGCAATAACTAATAAACTTGGGTCCCCACAATTTCTTTAGCAGCTGTGCTTAATTACTATTCTTTATAATCATATTATAGACTTGGGGAAAGCATATGAAAGAGTCCTGGAAGTGAAAGAAACACTATTTGTGAACCTTCTGCCATCATGTATTGTCACTTATAATTCTACTTAAAGTGTTATAAAAAGTTACTTGTGTTTTATGTCTTATTTACTATAGTTTATTACACTTAGAAAGTCATCCGGGATTTTTCCCAGTTTCAAAGGCAAGGACCTTAAATAATAAATTTCCCAAAGAATGGAAGCAGGGTGAGTTGGTACTATTAAAGTGGGAAGGGCTCTAGCAGGATGTGGAATTGCTATCTTGTGGAATACTGAATGCAAGCAAGAAGAATTGGTTCCTGTAATAGGAGACCCTGAAGCCGACAGTGCTATTTAAACCAGGAATCATCTCACCAAAATGAATCAGTACAGAAAGAGAAGGGTGTAATTTGGTCTTCCTTGTTTTCTGTTTGTTGAACAGGCATGGAAAGGGTTATTTATCATCTAATTGACTCAAAAGTTAGAAACCAAATAGGAGAGAGATGGGGGACAGGCCTGGTTGACCTACGAAAGACTGGTTTCTATCATGTGGGAGACAAAAGGCCAGGGACTTTTTGGCAGAGAAACAGGATTTGTGATTGGGAATATTGCTTTGCCTGTCTTCACTGCAATAGTGCTGATGGTGATGTAGAAGAAGATAGGGAGACCCCAGGTCTTGGAGCTGCCTTATTAATTTGCCCTATTAATTATCCCAATACCAGCTCCTTTTCTACTGTCCTTAAACAGAGATTGCTTCCTTTGAAATCCTATCACCTTAGTGATTTTTATAGCCTTTTCTTGAACGAGAGAATCACATTTCTTGGATTACTCTTAAGTATCAGTGACTGACTGAACAGTATTCAACCCTGTTTATACCACAGAGCCTAGCATATGCATATATAATGATATTGGCTCAAATAAATATTTACCTGCTGGTCAGCTTTGGTGACACATTAAAAGCAGTCAGTTATGATATGTCTTTATGCTACTGTAAAAGAGTACAGCTACTATTTATTTCAAGGAGGTCTGAATTTAAAGATCTTTGTAGCATAAATCCAATCTAGCAATTTGCCTCAGTTTACCTGTCCATTATCATCCAGGAGATGTCTGTATTCAGGTGGGATAGTGTCATCTCTTTCTCCAAGCTTGTCTCTATGTTCAGCTTTTGCTTTTTCCTATATAAACAGTGAGCAGATAGAATTAATATTCATTTCCTCTTTCACTTAGAAAATACATTGTCAAATGTAGCATTCAGCATTTGTTGTGCTTTTATGAGGCAAAACATATGGTCTGTTTTTATTTTTTAAGCAACAGAACAACACAGATGACTTCAACAGACTGCTAGTTGGCTAAAATATATAATCCCATATGCTTCTGTATGTCAATTCGTATCTGTGAATTTTCTAGCTGTATTTTAAATGCAAATAAATGATTAAATAATTATCCTCAGAAACCATGTTAGGAGATTAGAACCCAAAGGTATAAAATATCTTTTTTTTTCTGTATGGTTTCACTTTTCTAATAAAAAAAATCAGGCCACTATACCCTGCTATTTAGAGAGGTCATATTTACAACTTTGCCTATTTATAAGCAACTCTGAAGAACAACAGCTCATTTGAATGGGTGTGCTGACTGCTTGTGTTGCATGGGAGGAAGCCATGCATACGCCACACCTACCTCCCAGAATCTCCTCAGGGAGGCTCTGCTGGTGTCTTTGTCACAGATTCAGTGACCTTCCCCTCCAGTGGAGTACAGATTGATTTTTCTACTTCATTATAATTTCATGTTTAAAATATAGGTTAAATTCACACCAGTATTCCTATGACAATGACAGAGTCAAGACCCAAGGATTAAAATTTCACTTATTAGTGAATTTTTTTTTTTTACCTTTACTTTATCCTCCATTGGTTTGTTCTCATCTGGGTCAGGCTGCCTTTGTCCTAGACTATCGGAGAGTTTATCCAAGGCATCATCGAGGTCTTTGTCACTCTGCTAAAAAAGTAAATAATGCCGAATTAGTCACTCATTAGCCAAACTGTATCAGAGGCAGATTAGCCCAGGAACTCCATCTTTTCAGGAGGGAACCTGTTTCCTTGGAAGAAAAAGACATCTGGGGCTGGGGCAGGGGCGTAGACAGGGTCAGAGAAGAGAAGGCTAGGAATGGAAGATCAGGAGAAGAGCGGCAGCATCTGTCAACTTACTGGGGTTGGAGGGTCAGCACCTTCCACCCACCCTGCCCATCTCTTGGTGAAGATCCCACCAGGTTAAGAAGGTCTTAGTGGCAGCCTCAGGAGCCATATCCAGTGGGTGACCTGGAGGTCACATAAAGAGTCCAAAAGCAAATGAACCAACCATGTGTGCCTTTCATTTAGAAATTAAACACCATTAGAAAACTGGATATGAAAACAAATATCCACTAATGTTGTCAGATGGTTAGGAAGCAGGATTCTGCAACTATAGAGGTTGAGCATTTCTTTGGTTCTGTGGGTCCTCTCTAAGACTCTAAGATCTTGAGGGGTGCATTTCATAAAGTGCAGCATGACCCGCAGTTTGTGGGAAGCCATGGAGCTCGGCACTGCCATCCTAATACCTCCTAGAACGCAAAACCCCAGAGACAATCTGGGGTCAGGAGAGTGGAAGGGGCTTCTCTGCCACACTGGTATGAGTGGCCTGAAAGACTTCAGAGAATTTCTGAACTGGTGGGAAAACCTCTCTTTTCATCTTTAGGAAGCTCATGGAAGCTAAATTGCAGAAATGGGAGCTGGTATTCTAGAGGAAAAAAATTATGGAACAACAATGTCACTGTCACTAAGATAGCTTAATTCCTCTAACATTTATTTACTGTATGATTCAGGCAGCTTATTTAACCTCTTTCAGCCTCAGCTTCCTTGGCCATGAAATGTGAATAACAGTAGTACCTATACTCCTAAGTTGCTGAGAAAAGTAAATGACTGAAAAGGCATTTAAAACAGTACTAGTTGTATGTTAGGACCCAACAAATGGTAAATTATTATTAGTATTATTATAGCAAAATCCTAAGTTTTGTTTCAAAATATTTTTCAACACATTGCATTCAAAATTCCACCTCTAAATGAATTCAATTAAAATGTTTAATATCTACATTGTATAAGACACCATGCTGAACTCTGTCCAATACTGTATAGAACTTTCCAGTTGATTTTCAAAGTGTTTTCACATACACTATCCAGTTTTATTGATGCCCACAATGGTTCTCAGTGAACTAAGCAGGCTTTTGGAGGTAAAAGCTCAGGGAAGCTAAGTCAGTTGTTTGAAAACAAATTGTTAAAAAGTGAATAGAACCTAGGTCTTGGGACTGATAAAGCTTTTCCCTGTCACGGCTTAGTCACACCCATGATCTTCTATTTTCTTTGAAGCAGTTTTCCTGTTGGAGTGATTTTATTACACAGATCTTTGAAAGCATGTCTTCAGATGCTTTCAGTGTATGTAACACTGCTAGTAACAATCTAATAATCTCAGCAAAGAAAGCTCCCGTGAATTATCATGGCTTGACTCTTTGATTTCCCAATATTTTTATCTAAATAAAGCTTTATACCTTGTTTAGTGACATCTTCAAATAAAATGTTAACTAAAAACAAGACTCTCTGATGGGAAATGTGATCAGAGAAGTGTCACTGGAAAACCTACTTCTTAAAGGCAAAAAAGTTTCTGATTGCAAATGTTTACTGATAGCCTCCATCAGGGCAGAATCTCTGGCCTGAATATTAAGAACTGAAGTGTAAATGGCAGCCTAGGCTATTAATGATTCTTCCTTTCTGTTTCATGGAGACTTTTTTCATTGTGGGTGTGTTTACACACACATGCACACACACACACACACATACACACACACGGGGCATTTTACTGGTTTTAAGTGCTTTATTATAATCCAGGATTATAGCTGCTAATGGTAGAGCTGCCCGGGGCCAGGTCTGGGCTTTGTCATTTGTGCCTCTGGATATTTTCAGATGATCCTGAAGCTGACCCAACAGGATGAAAATCCATCAGAATCTCAGACTGCAGCACTAAATATGCTTTGATGCTACATCAAAAGGAATGGAAGCATAGCTGACTTCACTAAAGTTACTTCATCTCCATCTAGCAAATGAGGCACTGTTCTCAAGCAAAGGAGATGGGGATCTGGTTTAGGGCAATCCCTTTATAATTTGATGTGCTGTGGTCTCCTCGGTAATGTATAATTTGGTATTGCACAGGTGATTAGTCAAGGAAGTCTGGAAAAGCTTTGGTCCCACAGCCTTGCCTCACAGCATGTAAATAATTAAAACAATATTGATGCTGAGGTTCTTCTATAGCTGGTATGAAACTGACAAATTTTTACTGGTGTGAATTGGGAAGAAAACAATGCTATTCCATGATATGTTGTAAAATGTTTGTAAAATGTTTGTAGAAGCTCAAACACAACAATTCCATAAAATACACTTGAGGTTAAATAATGGGTAGTAAATTATAGAATGTATAAGAAAAAATATAAAGGAGAAAATCAATTATCAGGAAAGCTAAAGAACTTTTCAAATCTAGTAATTCAAATATAGACACAATGCACTTTATTGCACTTTCAATTCTTATAAAGTGATAATATTAAGGTCCTTGACTATGTGTACAATGTTTTCACATATATTGTTTCATTTAATAATTTCAAAGTTAATCTCTGCCATCTCCCTAAATCATCATTCTCGGCTCTTCTGAACTAGAAGGTGCCTGATCTTCCTAATAATTCTGCCTATTTTCATTTGCTTTAAACAGGTGCCCTATTTTCTTTCTAGTTGTGGCTGCGCAAAAAGAAATATTTATCTCCCAAATAAGATGTGCTGCTTACCGAAGTATCACGGGGTGGGGCTCCAGTGTGGGTGGCTGAAGTTGGGGTTTGGGAAACCACTTCAGAGATGGCAGCAGCAAGTTTAGCATCTTCAAATTTCTTTTATGGAAAAAAATTTTATTAGTGACATGTATATAAAATTATGACCACAATGCCATCACTTAACTATAACTCTTAATGATAGCTTAATGACTGTTTATTCTCTTGATCCAAATAGACTCATAATATATAATTTTAGAAGAAATTTAAACTCTTTCTTCTCTATTGTATTATTTTATACAATTTCCTATTTCTATTTCCTTCTCATATTGATTATTGTAAATACTATGCAATAATATAATAACTTAGAGTTCCATGGTTTGTTTACACATTTCCTGTTGCACATTTAGGTTATTCAAAAGTTTTCAGCTCTTTTAAAATTGCTCTGAATAAGTTCTAGTGAATAAGTTATGGTGCTGGTTATATTTTGCCAAACTGCCCTCTCAGATGTTGCTAGGAATTCATACTGCGAAAAGCAATGAATAAGCATTCCTGTTTTGCCATGGCCTTGCTTGCCAGAATTTGACTTTTATTACGTATTTTTATTTCTGATAATCAGTGTAAAATGATATACTACTATTGCTTGTATATTGTGGTATATGGTGTCTGTCAGGTTTCAGGGTTTTTTTTTTTCAATGTTAAATATTATTCTAGAAACTTTCTGAAATTTCTGTTTAAAAAATATTGAATATTTGCTTCATTTCAAATACTCCCTTTTGACAGAAACCTTAGGTATAACTGTTGATGAAAAACCAGAAAAAAGTCCAGAACTCTTTGGTGACTCCAGCTATGGATCGCTTATTTTGAAAAAAGAGAATTGCAAATTTTACCAAAAGATGGAGAAAAGCACATTACAAAGATACCAACATTCAGAAATGTATTGCAGTGTATTATTATTGGAGATTACTTAAACTAATGTAGATAACTATAAGATACTTATTGTCCATTTATACTCTGTAAAGCAGTTTTAGAATGTAATATTTTAGGTAATCTAAAATGTACTAAATTCATTTTCAGTTATGAGAAATCTTTGCTTATATGACAAATGAAAAGAATAACAAGTTGTCAAATGAAAAGAATGACATATTGAAACATTTGTATTGTCTCTTCTTAATCTATCTGATTGACTTATTATTTAAGCCTTTTAATACTAAGTATGAAACAACCTATGGTCTGGAAATTTGTTTTGCAAAGCTATATGTACATGTTATTTAATTCATCTAACACTACACAAAAGCATAAAATGATTTTTTCACTCTTTTTAAAAATACTAAATCATTTATGTCCATTTCTCAATTTTTCCATTGATCTATGCTTTGAGTTTGCCTTCTCAACATTATTGTATTTTCTATTTATTATTACTGTATAATGCTAGTGTTTGTGACTAATCTTACCTAAAAGGTACTGAAAAATGCCTTTTCAGTATCTTCATTTTTATTTACCCATTATTTTTCAAAATATATCATTGACATAATTTTATCATTGAATAATTTTATTGAGTTATAAAAAGTATCTTATTGCTATTTAATAAAAAATTAACATAAAAATGACTTGAATTGTCATCATTCTTTTTAAGATATTTAGTTAAACTGACTTAATGCATGGCCTTCAATTTTTTTGTGTCCTTATTTTTCTGATCATTTCTCCTTTTTTAGTTTACATAAGTCTGATCTCATATTAATTACATTTTCTCATCTGTTGTTACTAATAAATATGGCATAATGTTACTTACAAATGTATTATCTGCAAGTAGTGCTATCCACAAATATATTCAAATGTTCCCTTTTAAAGTTTGTCATTTCTTTTTCATGTGTTGTTAATGATTCTTCCATATGATAATAAGCAGAAATGACAATAAACTTTTCATAGTTTCTGCTTTTAAGGAAAATGCCTCCAGCATGATACTGAATATTTGATTCTGAAAACTAAAGACTCTTTAAACATTAGGGGATTGCCTACTTTTTAAAACGCTTTTATTTATAATATGAGTATATGTAAAATTTTAAATAGATCTTTTACATGGACATAAATAATTGTTTCTATTTGATATACCACTACAATATATTGACAATTTTCCCAATAATCAATCAATACTTATAATGGCAAACAATTTCTTAACTGTTTGTTATATTCTATGTATGTTGTATGTAATTTTTACATCTACATGTTTAAGTAACTTTAGCTGATACAGTTATATTCGTCACATTTTAAGATTAGCACCATAATTACTCACAGAAGCAACTATGTGACCCCATCTTTTTCATGACATATTTATCCACATAAGAACTGAGTGTTCAATAGCTGCAGGAGTCATCTTTAAACCTTCAGTAGAAGGAGAGTTTGAAAACCAATGCAATATTTTCTTCAGTCTTTTTTTTAGGTTTTGTGAATTATGCAGTTTTATATTTTTGTTTAATCTTAGAAAACTGTTGTACATAGTGTTTCCTAATAATGTCGTTGTACTCTTGTACTGATTATTGTATTTTCTCACATTTATGTTACATTTTATTAGTAAGATTATTTTCTCTATTATATTTACCAGTGTTTTGTAAAATGTTAAAATTCATAAAACCAACTGACTAATGGCGTTAAACTAGCAATAATTTAGTTGATCTCATACATTATTATATTACTCTGTTAAAATTTAATTGTATTTTTCGTAAGGTTTTTTTCCTTTTGCATTTGCTAGTATTTTATAAAGTATTTGTTATTTCAAAAGAAACAACTATTGGCCAGTTAACTTTCATGCTGCTAGTTTCATTTCCTGGTATGCTTATTGCTACTTTGTTTTGGGTGGTTACCTTATTAAAACTTTTAGAAATTTCAGTTGAAAATTCAATAGCATTTGGTTTATCAGGTTTCTCTTTTTCTCTATCTCTATTATTGATGAAGGCATTTATGACAATGTGACACAGGAATACTGCTTTGACTGCTTCTCAAAGATTTTTACTTGTAATATCTTTGATGTTTTAAAATAGTCTATTATCAATGTGATCTCAGTATTATTAGGGGAATAGTTTTAAGTGTTTCTTTTTATATAGCATTTCTGTTCTATTCTATTATTATCAAAGAGCATGGAGCTACTTTTTTATAGATGAACATTAATTATGAGCCATATGTGATACTTTCCCCCCAAAGTTCTTGAAACTTTCCCTTAAATAACTTCCTATTTTGATTATTTGGTTCTCATGATGATTAGTTATTTCTACTTTATTAACTATATTGTTGACACTAATGCTTCCTTTGCTAATTTTCTAAGATTTTTTTTTTTTTTAATGGTTGTTTCATCTCACCATTTCATTGCCATATATCTTTGAGGGGAGCATATAAATTCATTGTTACTTTTTCCAAATCTTTGAATTTCTAAAAGAAAAAATACCCCTAACTATTGTAATAATAATAATGATAGGAGGAGGAAGGGAATCGAGATCTTGTTCCCCACTGCTTGTTCATCTGTTCTGCATCAGTGTAATGCTATGACTCCACATTCCCGGGGTCCTCCTCACATTGTATTCTTCACCATGTCTTACAGTTTCTAAATCAAGGCTGGAGTGCTTTGCTGTGATGTGGTCTGTATGGAAGAGGATGAGAGGAAGGTCACAGGATGAGGTGACTGAGCAGCATGATGCTTTTACAGGGGTACAGAGAAGAACATGCTCTGGTTAGCAAGCTCTTCTTTGAGGGGCTTTATTGCCTCATTCAGCAAAAGCAACAACTTCAGGTAATTCCAAAGTATCATTATTTCTTCTAGTTGTCATTCTGTCTATTCTCCAACTGATATAAATATATTTTCTATGCCACTGTCATAGAAACTGTTATAATCCCTTTTCTAACTGACTGCTAATAATACATTCAGTGGTTTAAAAACTGAGTTCCCAATAAATAGGTAAACCAGACTTCACAAGAAAAGGTTCTGCAGTTATTAAGTTTGGGAACTCTAACAGACTCACTATATATTTGCATATAAAAAGCCATGAAAATCCTACAGTAGAGAAACCTGCTTAACATTACCCAATATTGTCCAAACTTTTCGAGTAACAGAGTTCCCTTTAAGGGACTCTATATTCCACACGGAGCTAAGTACCCTTAGGAGGCAATTTGGGAAGTAGAAATATCAATCGGTAAAGTTGTCTGAGGAGTAATTTTGGATAAACTTACATTTAAATTCTCTTTTCATAGGGGTACTGGTACTTGATATTAGTTACACTACTAAAAGCATCCACTGTGTTGGGACAATATTTCATGATGCAACACATTTTTAATGGCTACAGTGGGTTGAGGGCCACTAATTTTATGATTGTTCCTGAGTCCCCTAGTCAGATTCTAAGTTACCAGTTTCCATTTATTTCTGCCACTCTAAAACTAAAGAAATAGGCCAGGCACAGTGGCTCACGCCTGTAATCCAAGCACTTTGCGGGGCCAAGGTAGGTGGATCATGAGGTTAGGAGATCGAGACCAGCCTGGCCAACATGGTGAAACTCCATCTCTACTAAAAATAGAAAAATTAGCTGGGCATGGTGGCGCACGCCTGTAGTCCTAGATACTCAGGAGCCTGAGGCAGGACAATCGCTTGAAACTGGGAGGTGGAGGTTGCGGTGACTGAAGATTGCGCCACTGCACACTCCAGCCTGGATGACAGAGCAAGACTCTGTCTCAAAGGAAAAAAAAAAACTAAAGAAATAAAACCAAGACTTTTGGACTTACAAGAGATGAAGCATTTTGTGGACCAGAGAAGTCCTCAGACAAAGCATCCAGAAGGAAGTCTTCACTCATGGGCTGCAAGAACCAGGAAATGTATCAACAAACACCATTGCAATCAGGGCCAAAAGGAAAAGATATCCTTAGAGAAAACTGGTTTGCTTACTGGAAGCTGTTCCTTAGACTCTTTCGGCACGAGTGGCTTTCCATCTTTATCCTATCCGGGGGGAAAAACATGGCATGAAATCATTTTACATTTTATCCAAGGTATGAAATCTTGCAAACATTACAAAGGGCCTACAGGCTATACTTGCTGTTGTACATTTTAAATTAGATCCATCATGTCAGGAAATAGGTTCTCTCACCAGAGAATAAGCTCTAATTAGTTCATGTCAACAAACAGCTCACAAGCACCAGGCATTCCCGAGTCACGGGGGCTGCACAGTGGATGAGGTATGGCTTGTGACCTCAGAAGCCCAGAGACTATCACAGGAGGAAAATGTGCAAGTTAGCATAGTGTGGTATGTGGTGCTATGATTGGAGTTTGCAGGACAGTGTGGGACAAGTCCTTTACCTACATGGGGGTGGGCTGGTTAACCTTGTAAGCCACACATCTAACTCATAGGCGAGGACTACATGCCAAACCCTGACCTAAGCATTGGCAATACAACAGAAAATCGCAAAGACAAAGGTCTTGCCCTCAGGGAGTTTAACCTGTCGGTGAAACGCTCTGCAACTTAGGGTTCAGATTATGTCAAGCTATAAACGACTCCAGGTGCCACATTTGAGTAACAGGACAAAATGAAGAAAGCATGTGGGCTCTTTAGTAAAAGAAGATCTATATACTAATAGTAAATTCCATTTATCCACCTACACAAAAATAAGTAAATACAAAGATATACATATATATTTCACCTGAGAAACTGGTTAAGGCTGGTTTTTGTTTCATTGAAAATGTGAAGTGCAATGGTTTAGAGGTACAAGCTGAGTATCCCTAATCTGAAAATCTGAAAACAATTTAAATGCTCCAAAATTTGAAACTTTTGGAGTGCTGACCTGACAACTCAAAGGAAATGCTCACGGGGGCATTTTGGATTTTCAGATTAGGGCTCCTCAACAGATATAAGGCAAATATGCAAAAATCCAGAAAAGTCTGAAATCTGAAACAGTTCTGGTCCCCAGGCATGTCGGATGAGGGATATTCAACTTGTATCACCTGCTTCCCTCATGACTGACTTGTGCCTTCTGACCATTCTTCAGGTACAGGGGAAAGCTGAACCTGTGCTTGTTCTCTACCATCTCTTAGCTGTAAAGGCAGAAAATTTCCTAAGTGATGCCTGGGACTCTGGGGGCACTTTAGCTCCCTACTCAAACTGAAATCAATTTTCCATCACTGCGTCATTCTGTGTCTGGAAGGGGAGGTTGTGTCCTGCCCTTGGGGAGCTGAATCTCACTGAAGAGACCTGATGGGAGTATAGCTGGTGAATATCAACATAGGATTTAAATGAGATGAAGCTATTCCCTGAAAATATTAATAGGTAATTACTACTGTGTGAGGTAAGTCAGAGGAGGATGAAATGACTACAGAATAAAGTGATCAGGGACAGTGAATCAACTGCTTCCTTAAACACTGCCACTAAATTCAGTAAAGGGAGACAGCAAATCACCAACCAATCACTTATCATGAAGAGAGTTTACTTGCACTTGACTAGCCGCTACTGAATGGGCACTCAGTGGAGACAGAACGTGTGGCTCTTAGCATGCTCTCTAGGAACTTTGCAAAGCAACGTACAAATGAGCCCAAATTAATAGAAACACTGTGGCTGCAACTGAATTGTAAAACACAGGAAGCAAATATAAAGGTATCCAGAATAATAAAGTTTCAATCATGGAGAGCTCAGTCTAATTTCTGTGTCTGCTAAATAAATGGGCTAGTGCACATGGATGAGTGAGGAGCAAGAATCTGATTTTCTAGAATTGTTAATGAAGTTTAGTTGAATACTCTTTTAAATCTTGGCCTGCTACAAAGATGACTGACATTTCTTCAACTGTCCATGAATCTGCCTTATTTAAGTGACTGCCCTTAAACCACAAGACTCATAATGGGGTCTTCCCCTTTGTTCTCTATAATCTGTACTTTCAAAATAGAGGAAATGGGGCAACTTAACACTATACTCAATGTTAGATAGGTTCTCTTATTTTTCCAACTTACATCTGAAAGTTGCTAATTTTTCTTATATAAAATAATAGTTCCTTATTTTCGTTTTTTTCATTTCTTCTTTTGAGTCAGGGTCTCGCTCTGTCATCCTGGCTGGAGTGCAGTGGTATGATCATGGCTCACTGCAGCCTCTACCTCCTGGGCTCAAGTGATCCTCCCACTTTAGCCTCCCAAGTACCTGGGACTACAGGCACTTGCCACCATGTCTGACTAATTTTTTTGATTTTTTGTACAGACTGGGTCTCATTATGTTGCCTAGGCTAGTCCTGAACTCCCGGGCTCAAGAGATGCTCCTGCCTTGGCCTCCCAAAGTGCTGGGATTATAGGCATGAGCCACCATGCCTGGCCTATTCCTCATTTTAGTTCTCCTATCTACATAAGGTTTTTTAATATTTCTGGTATTGTAACAAGCTGCGGGTTAGAAAGGAAAACATTAGGCAACCTAGACATTAGATTTCTTTCACTTGAGAATCAAGTCTAATTAGGAATATTTTAGCTTTGTATCTGGTGTTCTAACACTATTAGGAGTAGACTAATACTATTTGGTGTTTGAAATACAAAGAAACAACATCTTTGTATTCCAGGTCTGTTCCCAAGTCTCTGTGTTCTGTGTATGAATTCAGTATGAATTAAAATAAAATAGAAAAAAACTCCAGCCTGTTTACCTTGACTTCTTCTAATCTATAGTCAGGGGGAATTGTTTCTTCTTTTCACCAAGTTTTCACGGTCTTCTTCTTTGGCCTTCTCCTGAATAAAAATTATACCATTTTCATTGTTAGCATGTTTTTTCTCCCCATAAAATTAATGCCTGAGTGAGTAGATTTGAGGTAAACAAATCTGTCATTAGGTTAGGAAATACATATAGCCATATGCTTAGTGTTCCTACAGCAACTTAATCTGGCGGGTTCAGGCACCAGCAGAAAGCCTGCTGGGCTGCAAGGCAGCTGTGAGGAGCAGCAGGCATCTGTTGCTTCCTTCCCAAGTCCCAGCAATGTCAATGCAGGTGGGCAAAGATGAGACTCAGGCCTCTGGTCTGTGCATGTCGTCCATCCATGGTGGGGGTTCAACAATGCGGCTTATTCAGGTTTAGCTTATTAAACAGGATATGCACAATAATAGAAAAAGCCAGCTGGTCATGTTTTACGGGAAATATAAAAAACAAAACAAATGACTAACTTATTTGCAGGGGGAGGAGGTGATCGATGATAGTTATTTTCCAGAAGCATCTCAGTTGCCATTACCTTGACTTTATCCATCACAGGTTTTCCATCTTCTGGATCTGCTTCCTTTTTCCCCAGGCTATCAGCCAAGGCTTCTACAGCATCATCTGGCACCGTGCCCTTCTGAAAGTGCATTAGTGGATATATTAAGTAGGTGGTTAATCACTCCCTTTAAAACAAATGCTAGCAAACAATTCAGAAAGGCATATCATTATTTCAGACAAAAGGCACATGTTATCTTTTAATAACTTATCAACTGAATTAGAATCTATGTTTAAAAAACAAAATGTTTAGCATTTGAGCAAATTTCTTATATTAAACATTGTGTACAAATTATATGTTGATACTGTGAAACTTATAAGACCTGACCCACAGTTGGTTTAGAAATAAGAAAGACAATGGATTGAGGTGTACCACAGAGAAGCTGAATACCAGGAAAGAAGAAAGACGTGGTCTTTATGGAGATCATTCCATAGATGGCACAGGAAAGACTTTCAGAGCCCACAAGAGGCCATTCCTCTCCATTTCCTGTGGGACAGCCTGGCTCGTCTCAGAAGAGGAGGCTCGGATGCCTGTTTTCTCCACGGGGCTTCTACTGACCAAAGGGGATTCAGGGCTGGTTCTGGTGACTCTGCCTGTGACCAACTAACCTGAATGGCACAGTGAGAACTGTCTACTTGTGGTCTGATTGTTCAAAATGAAATGTGCTCCCTCAAAATGCAATGAACTCTGGCCATGCTGGTATTTAAAATGACATTGGATGAACACAGAGGATAAATAGTGTAAAGGGAAAATAAAGCCAATGATCTGTACATTAGTGGCTCATAAAAATCAACTTAATGATTCATGACCAGGACTTTTCTTTTTTAATGAAGAGAACAGGACCAGGCACAGTAGCTCACACCTGTAATCAATCACAGCATTTTGGGAGGCCAAGGCGGGAAGATTGCTTGAGCCCAGGAGTTTGAGACCAGTCAGGGCAACACAGTGAGATCCCACTTCTACAAAAAGTTTTTAAAAATTAGCCAGGCATGATGGTGCATGTCTGTCATCTCATCTCCTCAAGAGGCTGAGGTGGGAGGATAGATTTGACCCCAGGAGGCTGAGGCTGCAGTGAGCCAAGATCATGCCATTGCAGTCCAACCTGGATGACAGAATGAGACTCTGCCTCAAAAAAAAAAAAAAAGAAAAAAGTGTAAAAGAGTGTGTGTATGTGTGTGTGTGTGTGTGTGTGTGTGTGTGTATTTATAGTGCATCATGCACAGAAGGGATAAATACTATTCTTTAAACTGTTGCTTCCAGTGTATGGGGATGGGATTGCAGTATCAATGAATTTCCCACTGTTTTCTTGGTCAAACAAAAGTGTAAAAGTCCTTGGGTTAAACAATCTCAGAGTTTAATCTTATTATTAAAATCTCTGACCTCACAATGAGCACCTATTAAAATTTTAGGGTAAAAGTATGTTTCTGTTTTATATTTTAGCCATCATTTCAAGCAAGAAAAGCTTTTTTTCTGATAAACTGCGCTGCAAAAGGAAAGATCGCCAAAGAGAGGGAGCCTAGGAAAGTGATTTAGCACCACCTAGTGGCTGAACACTGTATGCGTTTTATTCCCAAGAGCTACCAAAAAAAAAAAAAAATCCCTGAGGTTTCTAACCTGTTTGGGATTATACCTAAATTAAGCATTAAGTAGTAACAGCTGCAATAATCTAATCAAGGACATCAAGAGTTGCACTGGTACCTAAAGTCTTATCCAAGCAATGTGAGTTGCTACATGATTTAAGACACCTGCTCACACTACAATTCTGTTTTCTCATACTCTATGCTACAAAATCCTTGGAAACCACTGCTTCCCCAGACCTGTGCCCTTTGCCAACCTCTTGCTTGCTTAAGAAATTACTGAAACAGTTAAAGAAAACCTAGGAGAAGAAGCAGACTTAAGAACGAAGGAATCTGGAAACAGGAGTAAGGACTAAAATTTCTATTTCTGTAATATTTGATATTATCAAATTCAACAACTACAACTCAGGTCTCTGGGTTTCCTTAACAAATTTTCTTTTTATACACACAAGAACCACCCAGGGAACGCATTCATCTCCTTCCTCTGGTCTGTCTTCCTTCAGCTCTCTAATCTGCATGCCTTTCTTGAGTCCTCTGACCTTTATTACACCCTACAGCTATTCTTTCTGGCTTTCAAGGGTGTCACAATCCCAGAAATGCCAACTGCCTCAGTGACAGTAACCTTGGCAACCATGGCCAGAGTTGGTGGAGTTGAGGCCCTGGAAAGGAGGATGAGGAAGGGGAAAACAAGAGCTTTTTTTGTTTTGTTTTGTTTGCTATCTAACAATCCAATGCTCAGCTCTACAGTCAGGGTAAAGTTGAGAAGGAATTGAGCCCTCTAAGGCCCTGGCGGTCACACTTGGCAGATGAGGTAGGTGGTGCAGGTGCAGGTTTTGGTTACAAGAGTTCTGCTGGGGAATGCTGGCTATTGTTGTTTTGACTCCAATCACGGCCTCTGTGCCTGCTTTCTTCACCAGAGTCCTTCTAGAGCCCCCCTCCTCTCCTGTTCTTTACCACTGTGGCCTGGCACCCATGTTGTAAAAAGTACCTGAAGAGTACCCTGAAACCCCCCAAAATTGGGGAGGTCTCATATCCACACTAGGCTTGAAGACAGCTGAGAGCAGAGGCCATATCTTTCATCTCAGCTGAGGTTCTGAAACATCAAGTGGATCAAGGTCAACTCAAAGCCTCATTTCTCTCATCTATTATAGGAGGATGATCAGGACAGACTTCATAGTGTCCTTGTGAAAATTTGATGGGAAGACACTGCAAAGCATTTAGAACAATGGCACAGTAGATGATGAAAGTTAGGTGTTCAGAGGGAAGAGGCACTAATTCTGCAGTAATGAAACATAATTCCCTCAGATGTTATTCCCTGAGTCAAATTCTATCATTAACTAATGGGGGAAAAAAAACCTCTAACATCAAAAGAAAACAAAGATTCAGCTTGTTAAATATTATACTTCACATGAAAATTACAAAGAGAGAGACGCACGAAAAGAAGAAGGAAAGAGAAAGAAATTGAGTCAGTCTCACCTCCGGTAGTGGGGAGAGTGGGGAGGAATCATAATGATTTTAGTGCATGCTATTCTACCAGGAAAGTCAGTAAAAAGTAACTTTGGGCTTTCGGTGGAAATCCAAATAGGCTTAAAAGATGCAGAAAAGTGAAAAAGCAGGATTATCCACAATAGCTGAGGAACTAGAATTTCAGAAGAGTAGAGAAAAATATAGTTGGGAGTAATTTAATTAAAAATTTAAATCTTAGTCTGAATTTCTACAACATTTCTGAAGCCCAAAGAAACAACAGATACTATAATTATATCAGATTTTATTTTTAATTTGTCAGAATGAGATAAAATCATGGTAGAGAGTGACGGGAGGAGGAAGAGCACTTTCTCAAGCCACTGCTCAAATGCCCAGGGAGTCACTCACCAAGGTAGCCGGCTCAGGTGGTGCTGACTGTATACTACACATGGAGGTCCGAGACACAGCCTCCGCCACGGGAGCTGGAGCAGCGGCCTTAAATTCCTGAGGAGAGACGCAGGTACTCTCAACAACATTAGAAACATTTGGTTAATAAGACTGAGCAATGGTAGACCAACAAGACACTCTGCTACATTATATGGTGTGAACATGATTCTCTTGAATACCTAAGGATTGCTGAATAGTAAATAAGTCAAAGCATGCTAAAACTCTTCAGCTGCCATTTTTTCCAACTTGGTTTTACTTCTCACCTTAGGCAGGTTACTGAAACTCGCGAAACTGAGTTTCCACATATGTAAAATGAGAACAATGACAGTATCCACAGCTGAAGGCTTGGTAAGGGGCCTATATGAGACAATGCAGGCAAAGTGCTATGCATAGTACCTGGGAATACAGTAAGCTCAATACATTTGAGCAATTATTGCTATTATTTCTATTATTTAGTTGTCATTATGTATAACACATATGCCTATTATGTAACATAGCATTATGTAAAATACTGTATTTATATAAATCTAAGAGCACTTTATATACCGCTATGTAGGAATGGAAGGTAGTAATAATAAACCACAAGTTCTCGAAGTGTAATCCCTGAACAGCCTCAGCACCATAAGAGAACCTAGAAATGCGGATTCTTAGACCCCCACCCCATGTACTAAGTCAGAAACTTTGGGGGTAGAGTCTAGCAGTCTGTGCATAAAAAAACTCTCCAGATGATCCTGATGCATGCTAAGGTTTGAGAACCACTGTCCCATCTTATTTTATCACAAGAATAAAGTTTCAAGGCTGGGTGCGGTGGCTCATGCCTGTAATGCCTGTAATCCTCCCTTTGGGAGGCCGAGGAGGGTGGATCACTTGAGTCCAGGAGTTTGAATCAGCCTGGGCAACATGGCCAAACCCCAGCTGTGCAGAAAATACAAAAATTAGCCAGGCATGGTGACATGCACCTGTAGTCTCAGCTACTCAGGAGGCTGAGGTTGGAGAATTGCTTGGGCCTGGAGACTGAGGCTGGAGTGAGCCAAGACTGTGCCACTACACACCCAGCTGGGAGACAGAGTGAGACCCTGTCTCAAGAAAAAAACAAAACAAAACAAACAAAAAACAGAAGCAAACCTTTAAACAAATTGTTTTAAATCTAGACATTTATGGAAGCCTATCCTATATGCAAGGTGCTCAGCAGATGGTCATCAATAGGATATGATCTCTTTGTTCAAGGAGCTTACTACCCATTTAAACTTGGCATAAATGTTAGCGTTAAAGAGGGACTAAAACAGCTAAACTCTTCTTTGTAACAAAGGCTTTAATAGTGATATATAAAAAAAGAACTACAGATCCTCTGCCATGTTGTGTTCTGCTTAATAAAGGTTGGATGGATACAGTTTAGGGAGGGAAAAGCAGGAGATAAAGAAAGCCATATCTTAGCAGAGGCTTGAAAGGATGAGTAAGACTTTAGTTGATCTAGAATTAGAAAGAAAGGTCAATCAAGACAGAGGAACCAAGTGAGAAAAGCCAGGGACGCACACATACTTATTGTTCAGTTTATTGACACAGGAACACAGGTTGGTATGAAAGAAAACTGGGTCAAGAATATGGCAATAGGAACTTTTTTTTGTAGGGATGGGAAAGACATGACTACAGACATGCTTGAGAAAGAATGAGTCCGATGGACACGAAGGAGACTGCAGAAAGGCCACTGCAACCCAGAGGGGAGGGGTGATGACAGCCCAACCAGGTCAGTTACAGAAGCTGGGACAAGAAGGAAGCCATGGCTTCCAGAGCTTTCCTGAAGGAGTCATTGCAGGACTTCAGTTGCAAGAATATCAGGGTTAGGTTGGGGCAGAAAGCACATCCAAAAAGGAAGACAAAAATGACATGGAAAAAACGATGGCATATTAGGCTTTCTAATAGACTGCTTCATGCTAAAACAGTTTGTCTCACATTTTTTTTTTTAAGATCACAAACCTCAAAACTAGAGATTTATATGTTTAGAAACGTACTTCTGTCTTTTCAGTTGGCTTAGATGGTTTTTCTTTACATTTAGACAGGTCAAAATCTTCTGAAAGTTCATCAATGAGCTCTGATTCACTCCGAGCCTGTAATATAAGAAGTTCTGTATATTACAAGGAGACTCTTTTTTATTTTGTAAAAAAAAGTTTTCATGGAGCAATTTTTTTCCCTGATTAACACAATGAGGCCATACTTAACACCCAAAGCTAATTTATAAAGGGCGTATTTTTTCATTTATCAACGTTAAGATAAAATTTTCATGTAACAAATAAGAAATACTTACAAAACACCTCAGTACCGCAAAAGTATTAATGGTTTATTTGGTCAAATGTTTCCTTGATAGTTTAGTTTCAGAAGAATTTTGTTCGAATAAAATTGCCTGTTCTCTACAATGAAGATCTGTATAATTTTTTAAAATGTGATTATTTTCCTATTTCCTCATGACTTCTCTTCTGAATAAGTGAAAACATGGATCATATACTCTGTTCATATGATTATGTGGGATTTTGGCAGGAAAGTTCTGCTACCCCTTGTTCTTTCAGGAGAGTGGTATTAGTTTAGGGCATGTGGAGACTGTCACTAACAACAGTAACATGATAGAAGGGCATGTGATTTAGACGCTGAGACTCAGACTGGACAGCCTGAGTTCTGAGTCCTGGGCTTGGCTTGCTATTTTCTAGCACCTTGACCTTGGGCTATTTACATAGGCCCTCTGTGTCTCAATTTCCTCACTGTAAAATGGGAATAATAACAGTACCATCCTCATTCACTGAGGACTCACAAAGATAATATCCAAAAAGCATTTGGTGCAGTGCCAGGTACATAACAAGTGATTAATAAATGTTGCTGATTATATGTGACAGGTTACTACCAACTTAAGGCAAAACGGAATCATCAGAGAATTTGATCAGGATGGACAGTGAGAGTTACACACACAGCCAGAGCTTTTCTTTTCCTCTTTGATCTTTATATTCTTGAAATGCCTGCACTGTGGTTTGTATACAGTAGGCATCAAAAAAAAGTGCTAGCTTAATCTGACTTAAGGGCCCTCTTGACATCAGTTTCTAGTGTGTAACAAATTTTACTAGAAATTTATAGTCCAGTAATGATTTATGAGGAAGATCATCTTTTTTTTAGCGAATTTATTTTATTTTATTAAAAAAAGAAAGTACATAATGAAAAAATAAAATAAAATAAGATCATCTTTAAAATATAAGGAAAGGAGCCACATTATCAGCCAAGTGTTACCATCTCCTCTGTACTAGGTGGGCATGCAAGTCTGCACAGTGAACTCGGGACTGTCAAAATTATCTTAATTCATACTTTACACATGTCTATTGTTAAGTATCAGAAAAAAATGTATTTCCTAACCTTGGGTTTTTCTTCAGGCTCTGGCAATAGTGGTTTTCCATCTTTATCCTGTAAATAAAATTAAAACTCATTGGAGATGAAATAGAAAATTTTGCTTTCATGTCCCATCAAGTTTGTTTCTGGGAATTCCAGGATATGAGATGTCAGCTAATTTTTTTTCTTAGAAGATTTACATGAGTTTGTGTTTCAAATTTACTTTTATAAAGTATAAAATAGCAGCTGAGCTTCAAGATGTTACCAAATAGAATGCACATTTACTTTAAGTTATTAAAAAATGTTTTTCATCTGTTGGATAGATAGAGTAATAGGAAAAAAATTCTTTGGCAATAAAGATGTAGCTATGTTTATGAAAGCTTTTAAAAAATCCCAGTTCTCCAACCTCGAGTGAAGAGGTGGATATCATTCCTATAACACTGTTTAGTTTTTTTGGATACGAGGTTTCATAATTTAGAATTGTAACCATTTTCCAACATGTGTTTATATGCATGATTTAAAAGTAAATGACAAAATGTAATGACAGGAGTTAGTCTACCATCCTCACCATAATCAAAAACAATAGCAACAAAACCACCTTAACTTAGCATACTGGTAAAGCCTTGTACATTCATATCTACCCCTCAGAAGACCTATGGTGCTTTTATCCATATAGCATTAGGAAAAAAAATTATCCCCAAATTGTTCCTTCTGAGTTTAAGGATCTTTTGTAAGAATTGTTAATAAATAAAACATTTAAATTTGTGGGAATTTTAATGACCACATGGTCACTACTTAGGAAGCCAGGCAGGGACAAACCATCCCTCAAGGGGTCTAACTGTAGGGAGCAGAGAAAAAAAGGTTCAGGGTTTTCAGAGTTAATATCTGAATGGGGGACAGGTATGTCCTTTGACAGTGTCAAGGGTACAGATGCAATAAAACAAGATGCAAAGGCAAGATGCTGTTGTCATGCACTGTGGCTAAAAATTTACCGTGGCTGGTTTTAATCTGTACTCAGATGGGATTGTTTCATCATCCTCACCACACTTCTCCAGTTTTTCTTCTTTAGCTTTTGCCTGATGAAAATGGAGGGGAAAAAAAGTAGTTGGATAATGCACATAATGAGATGATATCACTTCCTCTGTGTACTTCCTGAGTGTTACAGAGAAGACCAAATCTGGTAAACGCATCTGGAAGAACTTTGTAAACTACAAAGCACAAGACCATGGTGGGCAGCTGTGAGAAAGGTAGCAGTGGGTGACTGAGCAAAAGCAGCCCAGCCAGGGATCCCAGGGAGCTACCCTGTTCTGCTTCCAGCTGCTGTGACCTTGAGAAGCCACTTAGCCTTTCTTTGGTCCAGTCTCTTCAGCTGTGAAATGTGGCTACTAATAACCCTTATCTAGCTCACTAACTTGTGAAGATCACCAGAGAAAAGCAAATAAAAAGATTCTTTGAAGACAGTAAGCACAGTGCAGCAGTTAGTTGCAATTATTTTAATGGCTTTCATCTGTCTTACTCAACGAGGCAGCTGTCTAAGGAAGGGAGAGGAAATATGACTAATTTTCACATTAAACCCAGTTCAGAAATGGCAGAAGCAGCCCATCACAAATCTTGGCTGATCCATGTATAGCTTGTTTTACCTCTTTTAAAAGGGCTCCCTTCAATAATGCCAGGACTTCTCTAGCTTACTAAACCATGAACAACTAGCTGCATTACCAATAAAAGTATAGTTCTATAGTAGATCACTGACTGCTACGACACAACACTTGCAATTTTACCTGCTGGTGGGTAGTGTGAGTCCCATAATACGTAAGGAGTACCTATATCAAGGTGTGGTTTAATTTACAAATCAAGGTAGGAGGTTCACTTGGCATATTCCAACCCAACCCCCAGCCCCCATCTGCATCTTAGCCTAAGAGTGTGGTTCTTTACTGATTGGTTAGTTGATTAATTACTACTTATTGAGCACTTTTAATGGATCAGGCACTGTGCTATGCTTGCGTTTAGTTTTACTGTTTTAGAGAAACTCTCATTAAAGGATGAAGTCATGGTTTTCTTTTAAACATTTCCAGTCATGCTCTATTTGGGCATCTGGAGAAATCCTATCATGGAGCAGCACTCCCCAGGTCAGGGTACAGCAGCCTTCAGGAACATCCAGGGTCACCTGTATTAAGACGGTCCTCTTAATAGTCTAATCTCAGGCTGTGGACAGTGAGAATGACACATGCAGCCAGAGCTTTTATGTTCCTCTTTGATCTTTATATTCTTGAAATGCCTGCTCTGTGGTTTGCATACAGTAGGCATAAAAAAAAAAGAGTCTACTGAATTGAAATGGCACTAGACTAGGCAGCCACACCTAAAAATGTGGGAGACTTATAATGGGGTATCATTATAGAATAAAAAACTTTTATTTTATGTTATGGTAGATGACAGGAATACTAAGTAGGCATGGGTTTCCTCTCTGGAGTATTATGTGGTTTTCCACAGACAGCTCTCTATTCTGGGGTGTGCTGGGGTGTGCTGGGGTGGCAATGGACACTCCTACAGGCTGATAGTGACGTTCCTGAGCCTTCTCATCACATCAGACTATCTAGGATGTAAAGGACCCACTAAGTCTGGTACTAAGAATTCAGGTTAAGAATCTGGAGGACTGACAGATCCTCTTTAGAAACATTTATACTTTGTATATGATTAAAAAGGAAAACTAGTGATATGGTTTGGCTGTGTCCCCACCCAAATCTCATCTTGAATTGTAGCTCCCATAATTCCCACGTGTCGTGGGAGGGACCCAGTAGGAGGTAATTGAATCATGGGGGCAGAGCTCTCCTGTGCTGTTCTCATGATAGTGAATAATTCTCACTAGGTCTGACGGTTTTATAAAGGGGAGTTCCCCTGCACATGCTCTTTTGCCTTCCACCATGTAAGTCGTGACTTTGCTCCTCATTCACTTTCCACCATAATTATGAGGACTCCCTAGCCATGTGGAACTGTGAGTCAATTAAACTTCTTTCCTTTATACATTACCCAGTCTCCGATATGCCTTTATTAGCAGCATAACAGAATAATACAACTATTATGTCATAAGAATGGAAAAGAAGAGTCCTTTTTGCTGGAATATTAGTTTGCTGCTACTCTGAAGTTTTCTAGAGGAAACAATACATTCATATGCATTCCCAAACTAGTTACCCACATGCTTATTTTATGTCACTTTTTTTTAAACATCTGCTTATCTGCTTTTAGTCACTCTTAAGACTCCTTTGATCCTGGGGTTTATAACATGTTTACATCCTCCCTTCCCACATTTATTATCTCTCCTTAAGGGTCTGCAAAAAGCCTGAGACAAAAGTGCAATATGCTTGTGGCCCTGTCGCCCTCAGGTGGTAAAGCCACAACTCAGCTTGGCCTCCTGACTCCCCCCAGGGTTCTGCCAACACCACCCTTTCCTCAAGATGACACTGCTTCTATTGGCTACTCTAAGTAATGTATATCTCACATTGTGGTGTAATTAAGTTTCCCTTCTTCCCAGTACATTACTTGGTCCTGGAAGATAGGAACTGCTTCTCTTGCTCCCCTGCGTTCACCATCACAAAGCTTATCATGCCACACTGTGACCGGTGAGCCCTCCAAGAAAGTCGAAGATAGAAACTGGCCCATCTTAGGCCAGGGTAGTCCTAGACTCAAGGATAGTTGCTGGAAGTCAGGGAGACTCCCCTTCCCTGATGACTCAGAACAGGAAGTGACAGCAGAGATGGGGCATTGTGACAGCAATGCCTACCAGCTCCCCCAGCCCGAGCTGATGGAGGCAGGGCGAGCTCCTGTGGATCCCAGGCTGCCTTTCCATCTCCCCACAACACTGCCTTGTCAGGAATGGGCAACTCTCTCTTTTCCTTCCTCTTTCCCCCAAAAGGACCAAGTTGAAAATTCTACAAAATTATAATTTAATATTAAAACTTTCCTACACCAGATATAAGCTTCTTTTGGTTCAGAGGCTTGTTAAGATCTTGGAGTGTGGTGGGATGAACACTTATCAGCATTATTCTCTAAATATGCAGGAGCTCTAGTTACAGAGTAATTGTTGCTTGATTTTAATTTGAGACAAAATTTTCAACATCTTTCCCCATAGTGATAAATGAAGGATCTTCCCACTCCTTGTATAGACGTCTCCCTCTCTTATAAAGAGAAGCACCCAGAACCCTTCTGAAAATACAAATTCCCAATTGCCAAACTTCACTATTTCCCACCAGGCACTGCCTCCTTGTTATCTTGTTTAGTCAGGTGTCACTTAAGCTCTAGCAAGGGAGATTCATGCTCATTTCAAATGTTAAAATTCTAGCTGTTTCACAAGCAATCACTTAACTATCCGTCTTAGTTGCTAATGACTCAGCAATAAATAAGGCACAATGAAGAATGTTCACTTTTACTCTCCAGCAAAAGTTGTGCAAGAATTCTAAACATGCAGAATGTATTCAGTTTTGTAATGTGCAGACTAACACGCTTTGTAAATCAACTCTAAGGTCAGTACCTCATCGACTTCCTTAATCGAGCTGAGGTCGAGCTCAGGTTCTGCTTGTCGGGTGCCCAGTGAAGCCGACAGAGCCTCCAGTGCTTGATCGCTCATTGTATCCTGTTAAAAGTAAAAAATTCTGTGCATGAAAAAAGACATCTCTGGAGCCTGAACAATCCATTTACTTCTTTGTGAAATACATTTTAGATTATAAACTGAATGTGGATTGGGGAAGTGCTCTAGAAAGGCAAGTTTATTTGAAACCTTGCAAAAGAGAGAAAGGAAAAAGAACTTACCAATGAGTGGAAATTGGGGCTAAGACACGTTTCTATAGTAACAGCGTTCTCTGGGGCACACTTCACCCCTTATTTGGTAAGCTAGACATAAAGCTATAGTAATATTATTATAAAATACTCTTAACAACAACAAAAAAGAAGCAAGTAGTAAACTGTTACCACCCTGTTTTTCTTTTTCTAAAACTGTGTCTCTAAAAGGCTTCTGACAACCTTTAGCAAACCTGCTAAGCTGAAAGCAGGGAAGCTTGAAGTGGCCCCCGCTGCCTTCTTCTCTGAAGGCACAATGGCTGATCGTTATAGGAACTCCCACTCTCAGGGGTGTGGTGCTCACCACTGTTCCCCAGCCTGCCAGATAAAAATAAACTGTCCACTCCAGGAGGGGAGAGGCACAAGCAGCTCTGATAGAAACTGTTCCTGAGCATTATCTTGACTGTTTGCAGAGGAGAAATGTGTTCCCTGGCTCCAGCACAGAGCCGCAGGATTGCCTTTGCGATTTGTGAGAATTACGTCATAGTGAAATACAGCTGAGTGGTGGGCAGTACCAGCTACATGGTGTCCCTCTAGTGATCCTCAGTGCTCAAAGTCCTTTAGAAAATCAAACTTGAAGGTTTTATGTTCCAAGAGTGCAATTTCTCTGGTTTCTGCCCTTCTGTGTATCATAATGGTGAGATGGTCTTAGGTGACAACCAAGACAACCGTGCTAAAATCATTCCCAGGCAGTTACAGAAACACACAAGGCTTGCCTGGAGATGATTAATATAACCCTCATTGGCTTCCCTATTCCGGATAGACCTGACAGGGAAAAAATCATGGCTTCTCCTCATGGGTAATGCACTACTGGCAGCTTCCTGAATGAGCTAGATCAGGCTCTGGAAAGCAACTGCTGTCAGGTAGACTGTGATTATACCTTCTCCACCTTTCTTTTCTTCTCTTGGGGTGGAGCAGCACTTCTGACTGTCCCTGCTGACTGAGCTTTTAAAACTTCTGTAGATTCCTGAAAATAAAATACTAAAGATCAGATTTACAGATGAGGAAACTTTAACTGTAATAGCCTGAACTAAAAAGTTATTCTTTTGAAGTTCAAAATAGTTCCTAACAAGTTTCCCTTAACAACACTAAAAACAATACCTCTTTTTCAGTTTTCTTTCCGGCAGCTGTAGGTGACCCACAAGTGAAGTCAGATGACAAGGCATCTATAGCATCATCTGGCCCCATGGGTTTCTAAAGAAACAGGCACAATGATGGGTAACTTATGGGAACCGCTGAAGTGGAAGAATGGATCATAAACCTAGCAAATGAAGAACGCATTTTTCTAATTTCTTTGCAACCAAATGAGATGTGTTAATAAAACAACTTAGATCAAAATGTATGTTTTGAAGCGAGTGGCTACTCACTAAGTAGGTTTAGTGAATACTCACTAAGTATTATTTTCCATTTCCCCCTTTCTAAAGGAGTTACATGTTAGAATATTCTCATTCTATTATTATGAACATGAATTCTATCCTAATACTTTCTTGCCTTCATTCTCCTTCCCCTCAAAAACCCTACTTATGGGACTCAGGAGCACTGAGACAACCCTCACACCAAGCCCTTTCTCTGAACACACAGAAACTCCATTTGATTTGGAGATGAGTTAAATCATAATCCTCAAATATAGAATTGATAGCCCTGTTCCCCCAACCAAAAATATAAAACATATTAATTTAGATCAGAAGACATGTATGTAAACTCACCAAAGAGTCTGGAGGAGGCCCTGTGATCCCTTCCATTTTCTGAAACAAATATTAATTTGATGATGTTGAGAAGGTAGAATTAATCCTTAAGATGGGCAAAATGTATGGCCCATTGTGGGTTGAATTGTGCCTCCCACCCCAGATCTATAACGAGTACCTCAAAACGAGACCTGATTTTGAGATAGGTTCCTTATAGAAGTAATCAAGTAAAGGTGAGGTCATTAGGGTGGGCCCTACTCCAATTATGATGCGTGTCCTTACAAAACAGGGAAATTTGGGCCCAGAGATACGCATAGAAGCACAGAAGGAAGATGGTGTCATGAGATGTGGGGAGAAGACGGCCATCTATAAGCCAAGAATAGGCTTCAAAGATACCTTTCCCTCACAGCCTCAGCAGGAACCAGCCCTGCTGACACCTTGATTCTAGACTTCCAGCCTCCAGAACTGTGAGACAATCAATCTCTTGTTTATGCCCCTGATCTGTGGTACTTTCTTACAGCAGCCCCATCCAACCAATGCAGTGAGCTTCAGAGTAATGACAATTTCACATGCACCATTATGTTTTCTAACTTTTAAACATTGTAAAAATAATGACATGAAATTATATTCTAAAGAGGAAACAGTGAAATAAAAGTAAATGATTATTTAACTTACAGCCAATAGTTCCCTATATTTTGGAGGAATTGTGACTTCTCTTTTACCCAATTCCTCTATGTAGGTGGAACTCATTGGATCCTGGAACAAAATCATACACATAGGGATATTATATAATTAATTAGCTGAGAACGCTATATGCATATTCTGAAACTAAAGCATGATTCCATTATTAATTTATGGAAGTACTGAGATGAATGATAAATCATTAAGAAGCCAACAATTTATACAACTACATTTCTAAGTTTACACAAATACCCATATTTAATTGGCTTAACTCATATGTAATGCTAGAAAATATTCAAAATACTAAAGTTGACTTCTAAATACATTTTGTTTTCAAAAGTTTTTATTATCTAAGGTTTCTAACCAATATAAAAGAACAGTTAGTAAGATAATGAGTTTCTGTATAACCCAATACCCAACTCTATTAGCTTTGTCATTTCTAAGAAAACAAAATCATAGAGTGGATGTCTCCTGTTTAGCATTCTCAAACCGAATTCCCTTTCCCTGTTAATCAGAAACAGCCACCATTCCTAACTTTAGCATATCAATTTAAAGTTATTTTAGAACATTTTTTACATATGTAGGTATCCATAAACAATGTCCAGCATTACTTTGCTTATTTTCCAATGTTACATAAATGGTATCATATTCTACATATCATTCTGCATTTTTTATTCAAAATTATGTTTTTGTAATGTACCCATGCTGATACATGAATGATCCATTTTAACCACTATAAAGCACTGAATTTTATTATCCTGTCCTCTATTGAACAAAATTGTTTCCAAACATTTCACCAGTTTTTATAACTCCTTGCACACATGGGCAAGGCTCCCTCCTGGGAATCTCTCTAGAGGTGGACTTCCTGGTTGAAGGGAATGTTCATCATGAACACCCACCAACTATAGGAATACTATAGGAATTGTCAGACTTTCACGCTTTTGCTAATCAGATAAATGCAAAGCAGTGTTTCTTCTGTGTTTTAATATCATTCTCCTAACTACTAAGGAGAGTTTCATTTTACTTGCTTATTAGTCAGTCAAGTTTTCTCTCAATTTTCCATTGGGTTGTCTTTTTCTGTTTTTTACTCTTTATAAATTCTAGAAACAAATCCTTTGTTATGTCTGTTGCAAATATTTTTGTCTAGTCTATGGCTTTTTTTTTTTTTTTTTTTGAGATGGAGTCTCCTTCTTGTTGCCTAGGCTGGAGTGCAATGGCACGATCCCAGCTCACTGCAATCCCCACCTCCCAGGTTCAAGCAGTTCTCCTGCCTCAGCCTCCTGAGTAGCTGGGATTACAGCCATGCAACAACATGCCTGGCTAATTTTTTTTGTATTTTTAGTAGAGACGGGGTTTCACCATGTTGGTCAGGCTGGTCTCGAACTCCCGACTTCAGGTGATCTGCCCGCCTTGGCCTCCCAAAGTGCTGGGATTACAGGTGTGAGCCACCATGCCTGGCCAGCATGTCTTTCTTATAATACCAAGGAAAATACAATTTTAGGAATTAGGAATAGGGATAAACTGAGGGTGGAAAATACTGAGAAATCAAAACAAGTTCTAGTCCATTATACTTAAATCTTGAGGATGGAAAATAAGTGTGTGACCCAGTGGACCGTGTCCCAGTGTCAATCTTAGCACAACAACAAATGTTTGCTAACTCAATGTTATAATGCAGCTGCTAAAAGACAAACCATTTCCATCCCCAACACTGATTTCTAGTTGCTGTCTTGATACTGACATCATCCTGTTTCTATGCAAATGACAGAACACTAGACATTCTTTTTTTTTTTTTTTTTTTTTTTTTTTGAGATGGAGTCTCTGTCACCCAAACTGGAGTACAGTGGTGCGATTTCAGCTCGCTGCAAACTCTGCCTCCTGGGTTCAAGTGATTCTCCTGCCTCAGCTTCCCAAATAGCTGGGATTACAGGCGTGTACTACCATGCCCAGCTAATTTTTGTATTTTTAGTAGGGAAAGGGTTTCACCATGCTGGCCAAGCTGGTCTTGAATGCCTGACCTCAAGTAATGTGCCTGCCTCAGTCTCCCAAAGTGCTGGGATTACAGGGGTGAGCCACCGCGCTGGCCTCACTAGGTATTCTTTTGTATTTCATGACCATGGCCTTCTTTGCTCTCCTCCTACTGAGTATGAATTTTTACAGATATCAAGATCACGTACTGAAACTTCTGGTCCAGTATACGTTGTATTTTCTTCTTCAGTTTCTTCAGGTCCTCCTAAAGTATCTATTAAGTCATCCAAAGCAGCATCCATGCCTGACTGGAAAAGGAAGAACAGATATTTAAATGTTATTTGTTACACATATTTCACTTTTAGTTTAACTACAAAAAAGCCATTCCGTGTAGAAAAACCACCAAACACCAAAAGTTCTTCAACTAGTTCCCCAAAATAGTTAAAATCTGGTCTCTAACAGACTTTACTATTTAAGTCTCAAAGTACAAATTCTGGGTGGGAAAGATAAAAAGCCGCATTCAGGCAAGAAGCACAGTTTCAACAAGTCTACATGCATTACATACATGAACAAATATATAAGTTCATTAAAGCTGCCAGTCCAATCCACTGACAGTTAAAAAAGGAAAAGCAAAACAAAACAAAACAAAATACAGGGAATTATAACCATGTTGCTCTAAGCGATAAGGGAAATGCTTGGTATTTATTGCTTATCAGTATTTTTCCAGAGTTTCAAAGAAAGAACCCCTAAAAATCTCTACATGGTACCTCTTCCAAATATAATCTATTTCATGAGTGAAATCACTCTGTATTATTTCATTCACCTTTTTTTTGTTGTTGTTGTTCACTTGCTTGCCTGAAGAGGTTTACAAAACAGAAATTACCTGAGACATTAAACTTGTAAGAACTCACAAGTCTACTCTGTCAATATGGGCTTAAATCAGTATAACTGATGTGGTTTGACTCGTGTCTCCACCCAAGTCTCATCTCGAATTGTAATCCCCATGTGTCGAGGGAGGAACCTATAATCTCCATGTGTCGAGGAAGGGAGGTGACTGGATCATGGGGTGATTTTCGTGCTGTTCTGATGATAGTGAGTGAGTTCTGATGAGATCTGATGTTTTTATAAGTGTTTGACAGTTCCTCCTTCACACACTCTCTCTCCTGCTGCCTTGTGAAGAAGGTGCCTGCTTCCCCTTCCAGCATGACTGTAAGTTTCCTGAGACCTCCGCAGCCACACAGAACTATGAGTCAATGAAACCTCTTTTCTTTATAATTACCCAGTTCTTTATAATAGTGTCAAAACGGACTAATACAATAATAAATAAGAGTGCCTCTGTTTTTTATGTTAAGGATGATTCGTTATGAACAATAACCTGCATTGAAAGGAGAAAACAACAGTCTAGGAAAGGACTTTGTATTATTTGATTTAGATGAAAAATAATTATTTAAATTGTCCTTTTTTTTTTTTTTTTTTTTTTTTTTTGCAACTACCACTATTCCCCTGACAATTTTAGGACCCTCCTGATCATGGATATGTGGAATACAATTTGAAGGTTTAGACTGATTCTTTTAGGAATTTCAGAATAAAGAAGTACCTGACTTCTTTAATAATATCTCTGGTTAAATAAAGTGTATGTGTAGGAGAGAAACTGGAATGTAAACTGCATGGGATGAAACTGGAGTTTTTTGGTTTTTTTTTAAAGGATTATAATATCAAGTGTTACAAATATGAGTGTGAAAACCGTACTTCCAACCCACACTTTCAATATTAGCTTGAAACAATAATTCATTAAAACGGTCCTTTAAATTACCCCCTCATATTATTTGCCCACAAGAAATCATAGTTGTTAAATAGAGAGCATATGAGTAACTATCTCATGTAGAAGGACACTGCTGTCTTCGTACCTTTCCCGATGGTTTATCCGGTTTAGATTCAACTGGCACAGCTGGGGTTAACGATTTCTTTTCTTTTTTCTGGTGAGAATTGAGAAATTAAAAACTCCTTCTTACATACCTTAATAAAACTCAATACTATTACAAATTTTAAAATAAATTCATTATATCAATAGCATTGATCATACACCGAACATCTGCTCTACAGCAGACACTGTGCTTGTATGTTTTATATCCTTTTTCAGAAGGGCTTCAATTATATTAGTCTCATTTAGTGATGGGCAAAGCAAAGCTCAGATTAGGACACTTTCCTCAGGTTACACAGTAAGGGACAGAATGCACATTTGAATCCAAGGCTGTTTCTTTCTTTGCTGTTCTTCTCCAGGACCCACAGCCAGTCTTTGCAACATCCATGAATTCTTGCTGTAGGCTGCCACTTTTGGCTTTCCTCTCTGGGTCTTTGCCCCTACACATCAAGACCTCCATATTCCTCACTTTGGCATCTCATTACCTTCTCTTTCCTTAAAATGAGTTGATCGCTCATCGTTGCTTCCAATGCTCTATCAAAGATTGCAAATAACTTTTCCATCTGCAGTTTCTATGCTTTTATCCAGATATAATCTCTGAAATGTGGCCCTTGGAGCATCTCTCCCTCCCGGCTGCCACCTTTCAGCACCATTCTGATCCTATTGTGGCATCTATGCCCTTTGTTCTCCATTACCTCTGGCATCTCTTTTACTTTGGTCTCCACTGTATACACTGCACATTTCTGCCCTGTGCTGGAGGTCTTATCCAAAATCATTCTCTATGGCCGGGGCAAATGCTTTCAGAGACTGGCAGAAACTAAATGGGTGAAGTTGTTGGGTTTAAGATAAAAGGGGACCATATCCCATTTGAAGGTATCCAAATTCAGGCAATAAAGCACAGGAAGAGCACAGGCTCTGACTGCCAAGGTTTGCATGATGGTTGAGACACACATGACTGCCTGAGGCTTTAGCAAGTCACTTCTCCTTGGAGATATTAGATAAGTGAATCTATATGAAGTATGAAAACTATTGTTTGGCACATGCTCGCCACTATATAAGTACTTGCTATGTAATTGTAAGTGCTAAATAAGTGACTGTTAATTATCGCAATGCTAGAAACACTGTGGGTGCCACTAGGGTGTGAGCCTGAGTCTGGATAATTGAAACCACTTCCATGATTCAGCCACTACCTCATGCAGATATTCACTCATGTTCTCTCCCGCACCTTCCTCTTCCTTCTCAATGTCTCTCTTCCCCTCCCTCTCTCCCCACTATCTGTCTATTCCATCTACTCTTTCTCTTCCTCCCCCTTTCCTCCTATTTCATTCTTTTCTATTAGAAAACAGTATTTTAATTGTCTTGCTACACATATTTCTTTGGACATTTCAAACACTTAAATTCAGCCTGTCCAAAATCAGATACATCCCTTTCCTCCTCAATTCCTCTGACATCTGTACTCCTGTCAATGGTACCCAGGGAACTTAGGGACTGGACTGCAAGGTGCCCAGCTCACAATTTAAAAAGGCACTCATTCTCAGGTACCAACTCTGCACTTGCACAAACCTGACAAAGAGCTCCTAGGGGCCTCCTTTCCCTTACCGTGTGGCTACCAACCTAGTGCAATCAGACTCAGAAGCACCAGGTTATCTTAAATTTTACTTTGTCTTTGCCCACTTTAGTCAATAATTTCCTAAAACCTGAAGACTTTTGCTCTGCAATTCATCTTGGATAACTCCCCACTTTCTTATTCCATCACAGCTGTAATTTAGGCTAAAATATGACTCATCAGGACTACTGAAACAGTCCCTGACCAACCTTCCATCTTCCTATCTCTATGTTATCCACCTACTGCAGTCCCTTAATCCTTCTGCAGCTCGGATTCAATTGCATCACCCCATCTGTTCTCTTGGGTTCTCAATGGCTACCTGCTGTCAGCTGAATCACTACAGGTACAAACTCACCTTAGCATTCACCACTGCAGTGCTCAACCTGTCTTTCTAGTCTTACAGCCCCACCACTCACTTCCTCTGTGCTTCACCCACGTTGGAATGTACTTTGTGACCAGAACACATCTTACACTTTTCAACACCTTGATGCATTTGCAAGCCTGCAATCCCAGCTATCCTTCCATGCCTAACTGAACTTGGATCTACTCTCTCAAAGCCCTTGTGGATTCCCTGAATTAGATAGAATCCCTTCATTCCCCACCAAATAACACCCTGTGGGGGCCTTTCTTAATCTGATTGAAATACAGTCCCAGGTATATTGTCTTTTCCCCACCCCCTAGACAGGCCAGCCTACAGCTAATGCATCCTATAGAACCAACCATGATACTTTATTTAGCTATTTTATTTTATTTTTTTGAGACAGTGTTTTGCTCTTGTTGGCTAGGCTGGAGTGCAATGGTGCAATCTTGGCTCACCACAACCTCTGCTTCCCGGGTTCAAGCAATTCTCCTGCCTCAGCTTCCCAAGTAGCTGGGATTACAGGCCTGTGCCACCACACCTGGCTAATTTTGTATTTTTAGTAGAGACAGGGTTTCTCCATGTTGGTCAGGCTGGTCTTGAGCTCCCAACCTCAGGTGATCCGCCTGCCTTATGGTACTTTAAACATGCTATGTACTAAAATAAGAAGGCAAGTCATTAAATCCTATTTAATGGGAGAAGAATCAGAGGCAAGGTAAAGTAAAATGAATTGCCTCAAGTTCCAGCACAAGTCAATGCACAGAATTCCACATAAGCCTCTCCTAATTTCATTGTTTAGTTTTCACTTATAACACTGGTTAATCTACATCTAGCTCAAAACTGAAAATTTTGATTACATTTAAAAATCTATTTTAGTGGGCCTAACCCTCTGCCTTAAATCTATCCATTTTCAAACTGAAAACATTGATAACATTTAAAAATCTATTTTAACGTATCTAATCTTCTGCCTGAAATGTATCCATTTTCAAATGATTTCATCTAAGCATTCCTCACTGGCACAAGAGAGTGCTGTGTCTTCCTGGGGTGAGGCTATGAGTCTCAAGGTAGTATACAAGTGATCTATTGCAAGAAAAAACAATTTTAAGTTTGATATTTTCATTTAATAGTTTTTGTAAATGTTGCCTTTGCTCCATAGGAGACCTGTATTAATTTGGATAAAATAATGTGCCTTTTTTCCCAAAATCCCAGGGGAAAAAATGATGTTTCAGGGAGATGTGCCATATTTTTACCCTAAAAATCATTTACCCTATGACTTTCTTTACCATTTAACCTGTAGCAGGATATCTGTCCCATTTACAGAAGCAAAAGTATAGATAAATCTATATTAGTTTTAAATTTTTCATTCCCATCTTCTCATTGTTGCTTCACTTGATTACTTGTGGCTTCAAATTGATTACATGCTCTCCAAACTGATTACTAATTCTATATTGCTATGGGTAGAAAAGGTAGATAACTTCTCATCTTATATTCCTGGGCAGGGATCGGAAGCAGCTCTTCAAAAAATCTAAGAAAGGTATGCCCACAATCACCCAGCTCAAAACATCTGCTTCATCCTGAGAGGGCTTGAAATATTTCCTTTGGAAACTTCTCATATCCATTCATGTTGATGTCATGGTTGTGATACACTAGTATCAAGACAGCTGGCATCAACATTGAAAGTTGAAAAAGTCTCTTCAAATGCTCATGGAAATTTTATTTGCTTTATTTCATACCTATAAATTTGGAAGGCAGAGTCTGAGTCAACTCACATTTTAATGTCCTTGGTATTGATATCAGTATCTTATACATGGCATGTACTCAGTAAGCATTTATTGAATATATAAATTTAAAAATTATTCTTGGTATCTTGTTCACTCTCTATCCCTTAAATGCATGCTCTTCACAAAATTTTACATATAACCAATGTTCATTTTGCCAAATGATAGGTTATTTGAGCATATGTTTCTTAGAAACTTGAGAAGCAAAGAGGCCCACGTTTCTGTCTGCTTGTATGTGCTCACCTTGTCATCCGGCTTGCCAGATGTTGCAGCGACACCAGCAACACTCTCTCCACCAGCAGAAATCGTGTCTTGTGGTTTAGTCTAAGACAGTGAGGATAAAAGGTTGACAGAGCTAGGTATCTCTGTATGGCTATTATCAAGATCATGAGTTTCAAATGTCACTAACATCTGCCAGTTCACCCACATGGACACCATGATAAGGAAATGTTTACTCACTTCTGTTGTACATGGTGCAGTGCTAGGCACCAAGTAAAGCTGGACTCAAGAGCCTAAAACGTTCATGCAGCTAACATGAGTAGGTCAATCAGGCTAGGTAGTGACTGTGGTAAACTGGAGTACACATACCTGGGGTAATGGCTCTAGTCAATTGTTGCCAATGTGAGCTCACTGTTGCTAGACAGTCCGATTTTTCAAGAGAAGTTACAATTTAGGATGTTATGTGAAATACCCTGACTTTGATTGCTGGCAATTAATTAAAAATAATTTTTTAACAACATTGTAAGCCAAACAAAATACACATGTGCCTTTTAAGTGGTAGATCACAAATCTGTGATCTCTGATATAAAACATATTGTGAAGCAAGCCCCGTTATTATCTTCCAAGTGCCCTCCATGAAAAAGTATTTCTTGTAGATGTTAATTCTTCTAAAAGCTGGCTGCTATTAACCACATAATTATGGAAGCAATTACTAATTTTTGGCTCTGTAAGTTCAACTCTTCTACAGCACGACCCTAAAAATGCTTTAGGATTTCCATTTAAAGAACCAGATAATTCAGGGCACATATGTTCCCCAGTCCAGGTGTGGGGGGATCCAGGAGGCAGCCTCAATCCAAAGCTGCTTGTCTGGGAGACAGCAGTGCCTGCTGCCCTGCAGTCACAGCTGGTTATTGCTGGGCAGTGGGAGAAGGATGGAGAGAGCATCCCCTAGGCCAATCTGATGCCCTTCTCAGGCCATCCATACATCCAAGTTTCTATAAGTCTATTTGAAAAACCAACAAAATAAGAATACCAAATCACTACAATACAAAATATATTCAGCACAGCCCCACAGATTTAACTACACACATCAGTGTTAACAGGGGAACCATATCTTATTACCCAGTTGATGTTAAGGTTTTCCTATCAATCTGCTTCATTTACCTTTGGTTCTGTTGATTTCTCTGATGGCTGCTGTTCAGCTGATCTGAAAACTGCTTTTTTATTGTGAGCATCCTTACTTCCTGTATCTGATGCCTGCTTGGGTAGGCCTTTTTGCTGAAAGTACATACACAGGTGCCCACACACATATAAAGACATCGTTAACAAGATGGTAGTCTTAAACATAATACTGATACATTATAGAATAAAAATTGTTCATAACAGTTGTGCTGTCTGTGGTTCTAAAGTATGTGAATTTGAATTAGTGTGATGTACATGTGACAATTTCACTTTAGGTACAAAATCTGAAATAGTGCAAATCCTTCCCCCAAAATTCAGCAAGAATCACACAAATTGTAAACACTGCTATTGCCACATGACGGCACCATTTTAGCTGAAGAAACTAATATCCAACTATTCATTGTAGGGATTAGTTTTGAATTGATGAAAGATTTTAATTATATCCCACCAAAAATGTTGCCTTATAATTAAGTCCTGATAATAATCATTTACCTCTGTGTGTCCTTTTGGCTTTCCTTCTTGGGATTTTTTCTCATGAACCACAGACAGCTGTCAATTTCAAAAGATTAAACTTGATTACACTGGAATCCAACTTGTAATACTTTCAGACAAGAACAAGAACAAAATTCCAACTAAAACATTCTGCCTTTTTTCAGGAAAAGAACACTTAGGCCCACTCTTTAGGGTCACAGAAGTAGACATGTGCTATCAGGTTAATAGTAACCCTGTCAGCAGTCTCTGAGAATGGTGATTATCAGAATAATGAAAAATTTAGTATTTCATCTGAATAATATTTTCAAATACATGTATATCTCTAAATTACTGGTTGTTTTTCACAAATATACACAGATAACACATGAGCCATGTGACTACTGAGTTTGTTGAGAGCTGATCCCACTCTAGAAAATATATTTTAGGCCGGGCATGGTGGCTCACACCTGTTGGGAGGCCGAGGCAGGCGGATCCCAAGGTCAGGAGATCGAGACCATCCTGACTAACATGGTGAAACCCCGTCTCTACTAAAAATACAAAAAAAAAATGAGCTGGGTGTGGTGGCGGGTGCCTGTAGTCCCAGCTACTCAGGAGGCTGAGGCAGGAGAATGGCGTGAACCCAGGAGGTGGAGCTTGCAGTGAGCCGAGATCGCGTCACTGCACTCCAGCCTGGGCGACAGAGCAAGACTCCATCTCAAAAAAAAAAAGAAAAAAACAAACCAAAACAAAACAAAAAAACAAACAACAACAACAAAAAAATACATATTTTTTTAAATCTCCTTTCATAGGATTTACAGAGTTTTTTTTTTTTTCTTTGTTAGTAGAGAAGATCTTATCACCAGAAATCCAATTTTCTTGAGATTCAGTAGATAATCAAAAGTATTTAAAGTGGAATAGAAGACAACTTCTACTTAGCTACGAATTCTTCACTCTGGAGTACCCTGTGTTCTATCATCCCCAGGGCCACCAGGAGGCCTTCCACAAAATCAGACAAGCCTCACCTTTCACCCTCACCTGTGCTTGAAGTACCTGGGCTCAAATATCTATGCTTTTCCACAGGAAATCTTGTGGTCTTATCTTAGCACTTGCTTTAAGTGCTTGACAAAATAAAACGCAGCACCTCATTGAAGAGAAACATTTGTGTTGCCGTACACACCCTGGTGTTCACCTCTACACAGAGGCCGAATGGCATTCATTCTGGACAGTCATGGGTCAGGAAAGCAACAGAAGCTAGCCTCCTGTGTAACTGTTAACTAGTTCCACCAACTGAGATAAGATTGTCACGATAAACCCAGCCAGCCTCTTAGGAAAGATTCTCATCTGTAAGGCATCTAGGTGCTGAGTTCAGCAGACGCCTTATTCTTGATGTCTCACTGGAATTGGAATTGGATATTCACTACTCTTTGCCTTTTTTCCTTTGTTCCTCTTGCTTTTTTCTTTTTTAAAACAATCACTATACATATAACAAAAAAACTAGATTTGAACAAAATACTTATGAAATAGCGTTTTCATCTATAAATTATTATATATTCTTTTTAACAATATATGGACTTAATGTTATGAATATTTTATATATCCTACATGTACATAGTCATTCAAAAGGGTAGCCCAAAAATTAATTAAATTAGCCAGCAACCCCCTTTACCATTCACAGCAGTGCCAACGTAGGAAGTTGATTATTCATTATTATTAAAAAGAATCCAAATATCTCACTAGCAGACTTAAACTGTTTACCTTGGTTGATTGTGACTTCTTCTCAGGTTCTGTTTTTACAGCCTAAATTCAGAAAAAGAAAAAAAATGGAAGAAAGAAAAGAAAGATAGACATAGTTTACAAAGATTATCATAGATTTTCTTCAACTGAGGAAACTCAAAAGAGATGATTTTTAATGTAATTATAAACATTATCAGTTAAGTTTATCACACTTTGCTTGAAATTGCAACTCTTTAGATAAACAATTATGTATACTAGTTAATATTCTGCTCTTACTATTCAGGGAGCAATTTATATCTTCTTGCTAGGTATATCAAAGATACGTAAAGATTTATTATTATTTACATTGTAACAAATACATGTGGAACAGAAAATAAAAACCCTCATCACAAAGCCAAGGGCACTGTGTTTCCATGCCACTAACAAGGTATTTTTATCAGTGAAATACTCATCACAGGTTTTGGCTGACAGTGTAAAACAATGGGTTGGTGACAGAATTGAGGGCACAGAAAGCAGTGAAAATTATTTTTAGTGCCAGAATGTGGCTGATGGGCAGCTAAGCCTACAGAAAGTCCATGATGGGATCTCAGTGTTAACAGAAGACTGTGAATTGCAGCTATTAGCACATGCTGAGCGGGTGATGTAACCATTAGTAAACAGAGATGCCCTAGTACAATGAACAACATCACCTGTTTTTTGTGTTTTTTCTTGTTAGGAAGATGTGGTCCTTCCATCTGTTGGCTGACTGGAATGGCCTAATATAAGAGCACAGCCCCAGGTATAATTTTATTTTATCTGTCAGTCAAATAAGTAACATGTACAAAAAGGGTTAAAATGATTATATCAAGATTCATTCTATTCATCTATTGCATCTACTCGATGCATATATGTATGACTCCAAGAAGTTGTAGGCATATTTACATTCTAAGGTCCTACGCAAATGTTTCAGTTTGTGTTTACATTTTTTCAGTGAAGGTTTTTTTAGCGAAGGTTTCCATTAATAAAATTAATTTCTCATTCCTTTCCTTTCCCTGTGTAGAGACTACATGAATAGTATTTTTTCCTATGTATCCAATGTTTAGTTATGATCAAATAGTCACAGATGTTACTGAAAGTTTTATGAAATTCTGTCAACATAATCCCCCCAAAATTGTAAATATTTAGTGCATGGATTTTTATTGGGCACATCATAGTCCTGTATGTAGGGATTAATTTAAAGTTCTAGAAATGCTTCTAAATAACTGGTTGTAATTTAGCATCTTTGGTATGATATTTTACAGTTTTATCCAACTAAACATTACTTGTGTAAACACAAGTAAGTACATGCATGCATTCTCAATATAGGCAAGATATAAAATCATGAATAAAACTTGATTAAACATTTCATGAACTTTTCAGTCAGAGATTACAAACTAGGGTCCAATGCTTCCTGCCGTTTCTTTCCTTTTTATCTGCTTGGTGGTATCAGCACAAACTAGTGGTTTTTATTTACTTTTTTTTAATTTGAAGAGGCTAAAGTCAAATGTCCTCTTAATTTATCATGTCTTCTACTTCAGTAATGAAGACACACACTTTCCTCAAATAATGGCCCCTTGCTATGACAACACACTATTTTGGGAAGGAAACAAAGCTTATGATTGAAATGTTTTTAAAGAAATTTTAAATTTTGGATCCTTTCACACTACATTCTCATTAATGAGTTTCTATTTATGGTACTATTCTTTCAGTTTATGCAAATATAATTTATTAAATGATCAACAAAGAAAATAAGCCAGCTGGTAGTATAGTGGTTTGAATCTATTAATATCTTGCAATTTGGCAATCAAGATTTTGCATGGGAGAACTCTACACTGCAATTAAGAATGTATGTTCACAGACACAAGCAGCTTATAACGCAATGTATATTTAAATCAGTAACTGCTAAATTTATTTTTGTAGTGGTTGTGCTGAATATAATAATGATGACCGTAATAACTAATGTGTATCAATCACCCCTCATGTGTCAACTCACTTTATCTTCATAATAATCCTATGAGATAAGTATTATTATACCCATTTCACAGATGAGAAACTGAGTTTAGAGCAGTTAAATAACTCCCTAAAGACATCCATGGTGGACCTGAGGTTGTGTGTGTTCTAGTTACTGCACTGCACTCTATCCCCAGTATTGGCCAACAGACAATCCAATCTGGACACTTGCTTAGGACAGGAATTGTCCAATATACATTATGTTTCCTTACACAGTCTTGTGAGGCAGGTACTATTATCACCTTCCTCCAAACTGTACCGATAAGGAAACCAAAGCAAAAAGGGATTGTCCAATATCACAGCTGATGTGGAACCAAGTTCCAGGGAAAGACACTTGAGGCCAAAAATGGTCCCTACTCAGCCACTGGGGACACTTCATCACGTGCATCTTATTTTTGTTTCTCCCTCTCTTCTCTCTCCTACTTTCCTCCAGTTTCATAGGACTGCCAAGAATCCTCATGATTAGTGCTTAGAGAAGGGTGAAGAGTTTGCTGACATTTGTTCTAGGTAACAGGCCACGCTTGAAATAAACATTGGTCCTTGAGCTGAGGCACAGGGGATTAGAATCAGGCAACAAGATGAAAAGAATCAAAAGAATAAAAGGAAATCCTATATTTCTGGCTCTCCTTCCTATCTCTTTTCTACGGTTTTCATGATCTCTAAATTCAATGAGATTATTTATTTATTTATTTTTGAGACAGGGTCTTGCTCTGTCATCTGGGCTGGAGAGCAGTGGTGCAATCACAGCTTGCTGCAGCCTTGATCTCCTGGGCTCAAGCCATCCTCCTGCTTCAGCTTCCTGAGTAGCTGAGACTACAGGAGTACACCACCACACCTGGCTAATTTTTTGTAGACACGGGATCTTGCTATGTTGGCCAGGCTGGTCCCCAACTCCTGGGCTCAAGCCATCCTCCTGCCTTGACCTCTCAAAATGCTGGGATTATAGGTGTGAGCCACTGAGCCTGGCCTTAATGAGAACTTTTATTTTGTAGATGCTTCTGGAATATTTTTTAAAATTAGGACTTTTTAATTTTAGGCTGCATACAGTGGCTCATGCCTGTAATATCAGCACTTTGGGAGGCTGAGATGGGAGGACTGCTTGAGCCCAGGAGTTTGAGACCAGCCTGGGTAACAAAGCAAGATCATGTCTCTACAGAAAAACAAAAATAATAACCAGGCATGGTGGTGTGCCCCTATAGTTCTAGCTACTCAGGAGACTGAGGTGGGAGGATCACTTGCACCCACGAGGTTAAGGTTGCAGCAAGCTGTGGTCATGCCACTACACTCCAGCCTGGAAGACAGAGCGAGACCCTGCCTCAAGAGAAAAAAAAATAAAAGATTTTTAATTTTTTAAGATTAAGCTTGACACAATAGAGACAGCTAACATTAATTATAGATTATGTAATGTATATTTTGAAAGCAATTTATAAATCAATGTAAATTTAAATACTAAATTTAAAAAATGATAATTTTAGATTAAAATTTTAAATGAATGCTAAATGACATTTGTAAGAACTTAGATGTGGATAGTGTATTTCTAGATATTTGTAATGTTCTCTGAAGATGATTCAAGATGAAGTCATATAATCCTTTGATAGTACTAAGTTATAGTGCCACATCACCTGGGATAGGAAACTACAGGGATAGCACAGTAATATGAAAGACAGAAAACAAAAGTAGGTTGGTAATTTTAAACAAGGGCAATTTAATAATAATGGAGTTGGGGTAGCTCTTAAAGGTATTAAAAAATATTGGCGGCTGGGTGCAGTGGCTCACGCCTGTAATCCCAGCACTTTGGGAGGCCGAGGTGGGTGGATCACAAGGTCAGGAGATCGAGACCATCCTGGCTAACACGGTGAAACCCCGTCTCTACTAAAAATACAAAAAATTAGCTGAGTGTGGTGGCGGGCACCTGTAGTCCCAGCTAATCGGGAGGCTAAGGCAGGAGAATGGCATGAACCTGGGAGGCGGAGCTTGCAGTGAGCCGAGATCGCCCCATTATACTCCAGCCTCGGCAACAGTGAGACTCTGTCTCAAGAAAAAAAAAAAAAGAATATTGGCACACAAACATTAGTGGCGAGAATTTTGAAAATGTTCCCTTTTTAATTCCCTCCCCTGAAATATTCTCAAGAGACAGAGCTTGAGATAGAGTAACTTTAGGGAGAGGGTTTAAAAGGCAGCTGCAGCCAGCTCTTCGGAACAAAGTGGACAATCCCACTAGAGGAAATTATTTTATTTTTAATTCTGAAATTCAAAAAAATAATTTTAAGAATAAATCCCAAGTAGAGCTCAAGAAAGGTTTGTCAATAAAATGGTACCCCACAAGACTCAAATTTCAGAAAAAAAAAAAAACAAAACTTGAGAAAGCATCTGAAATAACCAGTATGTTTTATGTTCATTTATTATAATCTTTCATTTTATATTTATTTTAAATGACCAGAACAGTAAGACCATTTTAGCAAGAAATTAATAATTTATATTCTCATTTCAATGTAGAAAAATGTACTTAGAGAAATATTTTCAACTAAAAAACTCAATCAATATAGGATCAAAAACAAAAACAAAACTGGCCACGGGCATGGTGGCACATTCCTATAATCCCAGCACTTTGGGAGGCCCAGGTGGAAGGATTGCTTCAGCCCAGGAATTTGAAACCAGCTTGGGCAACACAGTGAGACCCTGTCTCTACAAAATCAAAACAAAACAACAATTAGCTGGGCATGGTGGTGTGCCTCTGTAGTCCCAGCTACTCAAGAGGCCGAGATGGGAGCATCGCTTGAGTCCAGGAGGTTGAGGCTGCAGTGAGTGTAATCACATCACTATACTCCAGCCTGGGTGACAGAGCAAAATCCTGTCTCAAAACAAAGCAAAACAAAACAAAACAACTCTAGGTGACTCCACTTTTCTAGATAATCTAAAACCATGTAGATGATGTGTAAGGTAAATATTGGAAGGAAGGCTGAGTTTTCAAAGACCCCCATAAATTAGGAAGAAAATGTTTACTTCCATAATTAAAACTTCTTAGCATATATAACTTATCGTCAACAATTAGTCTACATTTGTTTTGCTTTGCAGCACAATCAACTTAAATTAGCACTCACTCAATTAGCATTCTTCATACCTTGGTTTCTGTGGGATTCATACTGGAAGACTTGCTGGTGGCACCAGAGGAAGCTGACACCTAGAAAGGAAAGAAAGAAATAGAAAGTTTGATTCTATTTAACCTACAATCTACATGGTCCTTCAGCGCCTCTTAACCATACTGCCTTGGCCCTTTACCTTTGTTTTACCCAGTTTAGAGCACAAAAATCTAGTAGGAGGTGGTGTCCAGTAGTGAAAGCCTTTGTAACCAGATCAAATAGGTTCAAAATTTGGATCTGCTATTTACTAAACAATCTCGGATAAGATACTTACATTTTATAATCTCCAGTTTCCCAATCTCAATTTTTCTTTAGTAGTTAACAACTACCTTGTAAGTTTATTGTAAGAATGACTCCCTGGCACATAATGACTGCTCAGTAAATATTATAATTACTGTTTATGTTATTTTCAGAAAAAACATGGACTTTGCAACTCAACAAAATTTTGTTCAAGCCCCAGCTCTGTCAATTATAAGCTCTGTGACTCTTGAGCTTTAGTTTTCCAGGTCCATTTACATATGAAGGCCAATAACATCTATTTGCAGGGTTGTATTTGAGATAATGTAGCAAAACGTCTGGCAAATTGTAGGTGCTCATTAAATTGCCAGTGTGTTATTCCTAATACATAAGATAGAAGGACAAAACTCCCGGAAACAGACTTGGGTGGATGCGAACTGTCCTTTCAGTGTCACGTAAGGAAGAGAAGGTGGAGACAAGGTTGCAGGGGGAATTCTGCTACGTTATCTATCTCATCTAGGCTCTTCCTTAGAAGGCAAGAGGTGATGAATAGTAACTATTCAAGAAACACCCTTCCTCGAGATGCTTACAGTGGTGCAATCGGCCTCTGTGATCCAGTCATCTAAGTACTGGGATGTGCGTGTGGATACTTGTATGGCTTGGAGTACTATTCTAGTACTTAACTTGTATTATACTGGCTAATATTAAACAGATCATTATCATCTTTGCAAACTCCTACCCAGACTCATTTAAACCTCCTTAACATTTAAGTCCGTTAGGTTTTAGAACCCAGGGATTCCATCTGGCATGAGCTGCCTTCTTAAGTAACTGACTGTCAGTAAACAGCTGCTACACTGCCAACAACACCCAGGGAAGCCTATAAGATGAACCTTACTCTGTCTCTAATGCCTGGCCCAAAGCCACTTCAGAGGCTGAGTCACAGGGCAGCATGACCCCATCCCTGCTTCTCCCTCACCTTCCTCCACCCCCAATACACTACCATTGAAGGTGATTGTATGAAACCCACTATAGCCTATGGCCCATTAATAAAATCACCTTCCCCACAAACCTCAGTTAATGTAGAACATGTTGATGCTTGTAGTTAAACTATAATAATTTATAGATGGAAATACAAAGCTTTAGTATACTTATTTTTCAAAAATAATCATATAAACATAACTATTTCTGAGAAACCTTAGGTACCAACTGGACACCCCCTTCCACCAAAATACACACACACACACACACACACACACACACACACACACACACATAAACAAGCCCCAGTCATTGTAGCAGGGCATGGAAGGGCCTCTCTCACATTGTTTTTGGTATTGAAAACGGGAAGATGTACCAAGGTAGATTTTCCCTCTATCAAATTAATGGTTAAATATATGAATATCTGTATTTTTCCTTGAAAATATCTTTAAAATGTTATGGAGATTAATGTCCCTGTATTTATATAATTCTATCCTTCCACAATTGGAATTGGTTGTACAAACTTCTATTCAAACTCAAGAAATTCCATTTAGCTGCATTCCATTCCTTTAATGATTCCCCTCAACCATGCAACACCAACACAGAAACCAAACACTCTACGTGAAAGTGCTTCTGAAGCTGAAAATCTTTAGGTAGACATAAACTTATTTTCCACACAGCCAAATGTATTAAATCATTCCTAAAATCACATTGCCCTGAATTGTCCAGCCTGCCTTGTTACTTTATTAAACAGTAAAGTGATCCTCAAATTCCAGAAAGGAGAAAACTTTCAGAGGGCCCCCATGAACAGAAAATCTCTATACAGAATAGCTGAAAATCAACAATGGCACAGGGTATAGTGGGAATTCAGCTGAGGGCCTTGGCCCCTGTTGGCAGCACAGATTCCTGCATGAAAGTTTTCTTCCCTCACTAAGGCACTAACCATTTTAAAACTGAAATATGAAAGCTGCTTCATGGGAGCTGGAAGTAGGGAATATGCCCTTTTCGATTATTAACCCATTCGATTCTGGCTACAGCTTGTTCAATTTTTATTCTCTCTGTAAAGACAAGCAACTTTCAATATTTGTAATCTCTGGTGAAGGACTGAATACACTTTCATTGTATATTCTTCTGCATTGTTTGAATTTCATATCATTGATGTGGATAACGTTTAAAATAAAAATTGTGAAGAGTTAATCCACAGCTCTTCAAAGAGAAAGCACCTTAGTGATAAGGCTTAATACAAGCTTTAATATACAGGCTTTAAACAGATGAGAAAAATGGAATCTCATGTCCAAGATTTTACCAGAGTTCATTGGCTCCCCAAGTGTTTACCCAGAATATAGTCTGTGCCAGGTGCTGTGCCAGGTGCTGTGTCAGGTGCTGGGGACACAGAGGTAAAACCAGTAGGCATGTCCCTGCCCTTAGGAAAGCTATAGCCTAGTCAAAGATGGCATTAGTAAAATAATCATATATTATTTGTAGCAATAATTATTTGCTACAAAGGAAAGTCACAGGGTTCCATGAGAATATAGATGAAGGAACCATAGCTAGTTCAGGGGAGAGTTGAGACAGGCAGTTCTGAGAACGTGACCAGTTATGCGGTGACAGGAGGATAAGGAGGGATTGCTCAGGCTGGAAAGGAGCACTCTCTGCACGAGGACCCTCCAAACTGTGTACGCCAGGCCTGGGAGCTTGGCCATCTGACTTCTAACCCAGGGTCCCTCTACTGCAGTGCCTGCCTCTTGGCTGGTCCTCCTAATATCAACGGGCTGCCAATTTTAAAGCACAACCATCAGTGCTCATAGACACCAAAATGCCTCTAAAGAATTAATACTGTAAATCAGAGTATAAGGTGCTGCTATCAAAACACTACCTCTCCCAAATGACCCATGTACCTATCTTAATATCCTGAATATTAGTAATCATTTATAAACTTGAATTAAGGCACAAATCAGAGTGACAAGAAGCAGAGAAAAGTTCCTTAATAGAAATCACTCTCCAATTACCCACCTATTCAACAATTGTTATTTAAAAAGCAATGTAGAGATGGGTGCAATCGCTCACACCTGTAATCCCAGCACTTTGGGAGGCTGAGATGGGAGGACTGCTTGAGTCCAGAAGTTGGAGACCAGCCTGGGCAATATTGTGAGACTGTGTCTCTACAAAATATTTAAAAATTAGCTGAGGGTGGTGGCAGGCACCTGTAGCCCCAGCTACTTGGGAGGCTGAGGTGGGAGGCTCACTTAACTGTCTTATGAGATTGGATGGGAGTAGGGAGGGTTTTGAGCTTCCCAGCAGGTCCTGGCAAGTGGGTCAGGATGGAGGGTAAGGGCTTCTGTAGAAGCTGGAGGAGGGGGGACTCCTAGAATGTGGGCTTGTCCATTGTGCCACTACATGTAGCTGATGGAACAATCATTCCCTCAACTCCTTACTTCTTTGTCTACCACACATTAGAGTCCCCTGACGTCTTCCTGGCCTCCTGCCAGGCACCTCCCACTGGATTACAGGAATCCTCTCTGCCTCCCCTCCAGCCATTCAGCCTCCCTGTGATCTCTCCCCTTGACCCCAGCTGGCTTGGCTCAGAACTTGCACAGAGTGGGGCATCAGATGTGTCAGAATTCTTTCTCCTCATGCCAGACCTTCCTTCCCTTCTCCACCCCATCACTGGCAGCACTCCCATATCCTCCCACCTGCAACACTACTTGCCCTTCACACCTGAATCTGTCTTTGTTTGTGGAGGGTTACTAAGAACATCATGCTGCGTGCATGTTCCCTCCTTCTCCACTTGACAATTCATCGGCAGTTTCACTTGGAGTCACTAACTGTTCTCTCCTTGTTGGCTGCTGTGGCCTCAGGGGCCCTAGGTTCCCTCCCTATACCTCTGACTTGTTTTCTTCTGGAAGCCTCTTCCACGTGCTCCATTCTTCTCTGTATTCTTGTTTTTAACTTTCAGGTTCAGGGGTGTATGTGTAAGCTTGTTAAACAGGTAAACCGCGTGTCATGGGGGTTCGGTGGACAGATGATTTCATCACCCAGGAGATAAGCACAGTACCTGATAGGCAGTTTTTCAATCCTTACCCTCCTCCCTCCCTCTAGTGTTCTTTAATATTCAGTCTCTGCCTTTTCTCTGATGTTACTGCTCCCCCTGAATGTTGATTTCTCCCCATGACTTTAAGTATCTCTTATTTTGAGAGCAATTCTTCAAACCTTATCAGCAACTTTACAACCAGACTGCATTATTTTACCTTAAAGAGAGGAAGCCAAGAAAGATAGATATAGGCTCAAATCCCTGCTCCAATGCTTATTAGCACAATTAACTAACCTCTTGGAGCCTCCGTATTTCCTCATCTGTAAAATGGGGGTAAAACCATGAAGCTGCTCTCAGGAAATCACCTGGCCTTGACTCACCCATTAATTCAGTGCAGTTCCAGTCCTTATCACCAGTACATCCTTTCTACTGCTAACCTACTCCAGGTCTAATCACCTATCACCCATACCTGGATAGAAACTCCCTTCTAATAGTTTCCATCTAATAGTTGCCATTCGTACCCTTACTTGTCTCTCAATCCTTTCTGTCTATGGCTGACTAATCTTTCTAAAATAAATGTCTAACATGTTTCCACACTGATGAAATATCAGTAAGTCCAGACAAAGTCTAACGCCTTCTGCCTGGTTTTTAGATTCTCCATTATTTGACCTCTCTCATCATGGCCGCACATCGAGTCTCCCCTCTAGCCATGAAGGTGTCCTTACCATTTCACCAGCTCACATCAGGCAGCATAACACACAGGTTAAAAGAGTTAGAGTGTATTCTAGTCTCAAGACCATGGTGGAATCCAGCTGATATTTAATGCACATGCAGCCTTGAGCAAGCTGCTTAACCTCTCTGTGACTCAGTTTCCTCATATGTAAAACTGAAATAGTAACAATTCTTATCTGGTTCAATTGTTTGGATAACTGTTTTAAGGATAAGTTAATGCATGTGAACCAATAACTGCTTGGCAAGTGATAAGTGCTGGGCAAATGGCAGTTATTGTTATCATCATCACCATCACATTCCCTTCCACTTCTGAGCCTTGCAACTTGCCATTCCCCCTGCCTAGAAGCCTCTTCTCTGCCCAAGTCCTGTCTTCCCTACCCTTGAAGATTTAGCTCAAGATACACTATTTGCATCTGCTTTAGCTCTTCTTATCTTCTCAACTCTTGTGTTGGTATTTCTCACTTTAACACTGAACCATGTATTCTGAGTTGGAGGGTTACTGAGTTCCTTTCTAAGTGTACATTATGTCTTATCAACGAAGCTATAAACTTATCAAGAGGCAGAGGTCATTTCTACTCCCCATAGTGCCTATACAGTAGCAGAGAGGGGCTCAAAAATCACCGCTGATTCACATTTTTGTTTCCATTTTCCAGCTGTCAATTAAAGTCTAATTTAAACGAGAATAAAATACATTTTTAATACTTTAAGTTTTTTTTTTTTTAAGCTGGAATCAAGAACATACTTAATAAATCAGAAGACTTAAGTTTCCATCTGGATGGCTACTAAGTGGCCGGGACTCCATGGGAGGTCAATTAGGCCTGCTGAGCATCTAGTTTCTTATCATGAGAATACCATGCACCCTACAGGGTTATTGTGAGAGTCAAATTAGATATCAAATGTTAGAGCAATTTAGGCAAACCACAAAACAATACAAAACATTTTCTAAATTAAAAAATCTGACAAATCAATAACTAATTTTTAACTTTTACAAATAGCTCTTCTAGATGTACAAGAGAAAAACAAATAATTTGTCCTGAGCCATGATCAGATTCTTATTTAATAACATATCTCAAATACTGAAATAAAGGCAATCATGGATGAAAAAAATCCTTTCCTCACAACATTTATAAAACAGCCAAATGTGAACTCCATGAGGGCAGGGTCCAGGCCTGTTTGAGTTACCACCCATCCCCATCCCCATCCCCAGAGCCTCAACATAGTAGTTGCTTAACAAATATCTGAGATAAATGTATGAATTTGTGCATGAATAAACACAAAAGTATTATTTGATGGCACAAAACCAACATTGTCTGAGTTTTATTATTTGATCATCAGAAATTCTGTTGACAGCACGGGTCAGAAAACTGATTAGAATAACACAATTTAAACTTTAGGTCATTTAGATTATTATTGTCATCAACCAGGAGTTGTACAAGTTAAAAAAAAAAAAAAAAAAACCACATATACGCAAAACCCTGAGCTGCTTCCTGTAAGACACCTGCAACAAAACAAGGCTGCTCATGAGAGGTTTCCTAAGGAAGACATGGACATTCTTTAAACACCTTTTATAGGTCTATTAAATACAGGCTCCCATTTTTCTTTCTGTAATGATGGATTATTCACTTCAGGAAATGAATATTCAGATGTCTGTTGCTTGCCATGCTGTCACACCATGACATACATTCTTACAATCCCTTTAATTATGAAGTATAATAATGGCGCTTTTAAAGAGACCTGCAATAGAGTCACCTAACAAGGTATAGTGTTTATGATAACAGAAAGTGTGATTCTGATTAGAGATAAACAATGGATCATCTATGAATGAAGTTTAGCTGTCTCTTTTGGGGAGAATATGGCATTGTGCTAGCAGATCCAGTTACAGTGCCAACTTATATCTCAGAACATAGTATTTGACAAGTTTGATTGTGGTAAGATCTTAGGTACAATACAATGCTACAGGTGGTCAGAAGAGGGAGACTATTTCTGAGGTGCCGGTTTGGAAGATGGTTAGGAAAGGCTTCATAGACAAGGCAGGGACTATTTATTGGATGCTTATTGCAGTGTCATCTACAGGGAGGTGGGGACTTATAGAATCTTCCAAATACCAGGAACTGTGACAGGTGCTCTATGTATCTGATTTCAATATATCTTCATAAAATCTTGATAGGTAAACATTATTATCTGCATTTTATCAATGAGAAAACTGATGCTTAGAAAAGTTAAATAACTTATCTAAGATTACACAGTTAAGAAGGGGCAGAGCCTGAATTTGAACACAGATATGACAACAATGCCTATGAACAAGTTGACTGCCCTCATTTCAAATATTAAAACAAAATATTTTGATTTTACAAAATGTGTAGATAGAGGCTGGATCAGGCAGGCATTCCAGGTGAGCAAAACAGCTTGCGCAAGATTTAGGGATAGGAAAGTAACAGAGATATTCAGTCTAGAATGCAACCGGTTAGATGAAGTTGAATGCAAAAAAACTAGAGAATTTGGACTATTAGGGAGAAACTGAAGATAACTATAGCTTGGCAGAGCAGGCTGTACATTCATAAAACATATTACAAGGAAACAGTTTAGTTAAAAATAAAGAGCTCTACTTGTTCTAGGGAGTGGAGAGCACTCTAATGCAACGTGTGCGCAGACCTCAAAATAAACATACAAACGTTCCCTAGCAACTGCGATAATAGTCACAGCTGATCTGTGATCTAAATCCAAGCTAAAAGGACACCTGGCCATATTCTCTGAGTGTCTGATTATGAGCTCTGATACCAGACCACCCCAAGATCTTAGAAAAAAAATCCACATAAGGCATGAAGTTGAGCTTCCAGTTCTACAAGGCAACTGCCTCATTTTCATTGCTTTCTAAACTCTAGTTTTCCAGTGCTTTTTTATGGGATAATAATTTTGTAAGTAAGTAGAAGAGCAAGCCACACAGCCTAGGTCAGTCATCAAAGAATAGAAAAGCAGATTTTTTTCCTGAAGTTGTATTCCTGTCTCTAGGGGTTCCAGTTGCTTCTCTTGATGCATGAAATAATTCCATCTATGTCTAATCTCTGGCTGCCCAAGATAAAGCAAAACAGGGGAGTCAGGTCCAGAAAATGCAGCCTACTTTCTGCTTCTTGTCCCTCCCCTAGAGAAGGTTTGACAGGTGAGGATTTACATAAGCCTGTGAATCAAGCAATTTCTGTTAACAGGCACTATAGGAGCCATGAGGAAGACTGTACTTGACTAGCCATGTGACTTGGAGCTCTTAACCTTTCTTGCACTCCTTTTCTTTATTTGTAAAATCTGTTGGCCTTGAGAATCCTTTAGTTCTGCAATTCTAATATTATATGCTATTCTTTAGTGAAGGGTATTAAATAATGTGCTTAAGGACAGATGTTCAATTGGGAAATACAGGGGTTAAGAGCATGGGCTCTGAAGTCCCATAGACCTGAGACCTAATTCTGGTTGCACATCTACAGGCAGGCTGCTTAATCCTTCCAAATGTGACATTTTTAGATTCATTTAACGGATATAAAAAAATGATACCAACTTCGTAAGATAGCAGTGAGGATTAAATGAAGGTATGTGTATAGGTGCATGGTTTGGTGCCTGGCACATGGTACATCAACAGGCGGCAGTGATTTGTATTATTTTATGAATGCCAACAGCTTCGAAAGAATCTTTGCTTGGACTCAGAATGATAGAGTAATTCTGAATTCTGTGCTGACCGCTGTGTGTGTTTTTTGTTTGTTTGTTTTTTGTTTTTTTTTTGCAGAGAATCTTGCTGTGTTATCCAGCTGGAGTGCAGTGGCATGATCTCGGTTCACTGCAACCTCCACCACCTGGATTCACACAATTCTCCTGTCTCAGCCTCCCGAGTAGCTGGGACTACAGGTGCACCCCACCACACCCAGCTAATTTTTATATTTTTAGTAGAGATGGGGTTTTATCATATTGGTCAGGCTGGTCTCAAACTCCTGACCTCAGGTGATCCACCTGCCTCAGCCTCCCATAGTGCTTGGATTTACAGGTGTGAGCCACCATGCCCAGCCTGAGCACTAGTTTGAGAAGTTACACATATCATATTAATCTTGCTTATCTTCCTCAAAGAAAAGAACCTGCAACATTATTTTACACTGTGGCATTTTCTTTGGACTCAAATGCATGGTTGGTTTAGGTCCATGTTCCAGTCAAATAAAGAGGAATCTTGATAGCAAGAGCACATACTTGTAACAACCCTGACAGATTAAGAGCTTATCTAAAGCATATATGGTTATTGATGATATGATTATGGTATAAGAACGAGAAATTCTGGCCAGTCACAGTGGCTCACACCTGTAATCCCAGCACTCTGGGAGGCCGAGGCGGGTGGATCATCAGGTCAGGAGATGGTGACCTTCCTGGCTAACACAGTGAAACCCCGTCTCTACTAAAAATACAAAATGCACCTGTAGTCCCAGTTACTCGGGAGGCTGAGGCAGGAGAATCAGTTGAACCCAGGAGGCAGAGGTTGCAATGAGCCAAGATCACGCCACTGCACTCCAGCTGGGTGACAGAGTGAGACTCCTTCTCAAAAAAAAAATGAGGAATTCTGAGCTCTGCTGAACAATCATCCCAGAAGCCTTTCTACTTCCTTCCATAGGGCATTCATTCCTTAGGTGTAAACCAAACAGACAGCAGTTTTTGCAGTGGCTCTGTGAAAGGACCACCATTTTCTACAGTCTATTGTTGTACATTAGTGCTTTACTCCTGGTGACAATCTCTGTCTCTTCACACTTACATTTGGTTAAAAGAAAGGATCACATAAGATATGAGGATAAATTTGCAAAATGACTCTTCAAAATTACCTTCCAGCCAGCTTAAAATAAGATATTTGATGCTAATATTGCTATCCCAGGTTACTGAAGAACCTAAATGTTCCCTAAAAAGACTGGGACAAAGGCATACCTGCTTGTCCTGAAGTACCTCAAGAATACTTGTCCTCTTTAGTCTTATGTCCCTAAACCCCAGGAACACTGATACTTGTGACTTTCTGTTTCTCTGTAGCCGCGTCCTTTCTTGCACCACAAGGAAATAGTAGTATGTTGTAGACATTATCAATCCCAATATTGCTATCATTTTATAGGCAGATATTCTGGAACTAATATTAGGGGAACCCCTAATGTTGCACACATTATACACCCAGTATACAGCTCGGCTGCCAGGGTATTTTTAAAAACAGGATGCCATTTTCAAATGGTCAAGTAATTAAATTTTCAGAAAATAATATATGTCTATTTCTGTAGATCAGGAGTCTAAAAAGCAAATGAAAACATGTATAGGGTGATGTGAATATCATCAGACCATTATGAAGGTCAGGCCAGTATGAATATCATAAGGCCAGTATGACGATAAGATAAGCATGTGACAAGCTAGTACATGTATTCCCCAACCTAAAGGCTTTCAAACATTTTAAACACGTAGTTCAGGTCTAACAAAATTAGTCTGTGTTCTAATAAAAGAACCCCCGTTTGTTCCAGGCATGAAAATACTGAATAAAATTTAACATAAAAAATAAAATACATAGGTAAGCTTTAAAGAAGAGAAATTCCCAAGTAACCTAAAGGGGAGGGAACTCTTAAGTCCTCTGGTGAGCAAGGCTGAGAGAGAATGACTCACGGGGATATCAGAAACAGATATAACAGCTAGGAACTAGGAATTGAATTCTCTAAATGAGAAAGGAATCCTGGCTACAGGCCCTGTGCTGAGTTACTAGTTTAAAGCCAGGAGCTACTCAGAACTGATCATCCACAAACATAAGCCTTGACAACTGCCCACCTGTCCAGAACAATAGCAAGGAAGCTTTCTTTCTGGCTGGAGCCATGAGTGTAAAAATGCACAACGCATGAGAAAAATAAATTCCAAACTTGTGACACTGGGCACTCAAGGACCAAATTTATTCCTGTAGAGTGGAAGCACCAAGCCAAGATATTAATGCCGTTGCAATCTGAATGACCGCAGGCAGCGACATACTAAAAACCACTTGGTAGAGGCAGATCTACAACATTGGGGAAAAGGACCCTCATGGAAAACAATCTTCATTGAAGATGAATTTCAAGCCACATTTTTAAAACCTAATCAGGAAGTAAAATAGCATGTGGGAGAGTCAGTGTTACAAATATGGGAGAAATTTTACTTCAAGAATTAAAGACAGGCTGGGTGCAGTGGCTCACACCTGTAATTTGTCTATCCTCTTTTGCACCTTGGGTTGAGTAGTGAAGAAAGAAACAGAGGTGAAGAAGGAGGCCAAGGCAGGTGAATCAGTTGAGCCCAGGAATTCAAGACCAGCCTGGGAAACATGATGAAACCCGGTCTCCACCAGAAATACAAAAATGAGCCAGGCATGGTGGCTCTCACCTGTGATCCTAGCTACTTGGGAGGCTGAGAGGTAGGAGGATCACCTGATCCCAGGAGATCAAGGCTTCAGTGAGCTGTGATCATGCCACTGCACTCCAGCCTGAGTGACAGGCCAAGATCCTGTCTCAAAGAAAAAAATAACTGAAACAATAGAAAAGTGGGAAGGAGACTTTTAAAAAATTTAAAAAATAAAAGACACAAAAGAAAAAATAAAAAACCCAAATCAAAAATAGGCGAAAATACAAACTACACGTAACTGCATACAGACTTAAGTGACTAGAAGATAGATCTGAGGCCTTTACTCAGAATACAGCACAGAAAAATACAGAGATGGGACACATGAAAGATAAGAATCCTGAGAAACAAAAATGCTAGTTACTGTTTCAGTTCCCTGATGCAGACTCAGCTCTCTAAACCTGACATATCTTTTAAAATAAAATACTATAAAATGATGCACGTCTACAAGCATGAGGCACTGTTTTAAACATATTGTTAGCATGAGAATACTCACATTCAGGGACTCTGATAATTATTAGCCATAGTAATGGAGTCCTGTAAAAGGGTTTCATTTTCCCTACTGGATACAAACACAATTTTCTACATTCACAATAAGGAAAAAGTATACGTAACTGAAAAATGTGTAAGTGATTCTATTCCCTGCTACCTTCCCTGGCCACTCTGTTAGTGTAGTTAATAAGGAGACAGTAGGTACAGGAGGCTGAGCTCCTGATTTCTTCGTGGGAACAGCACTCACAGCTCACACTTTCCCCAACAACTCTATCCTAGGCAACTCTGGAGGCCCTGAGGTGTGGCCTAGGTCTTTGACTCTTACGTCACTTGTGTGGGGAACCTCAGTCCATTATAGAGTTCAGGGAGTATGCTTGCATACTGAGCACTTTAATCTGTTATGGCAACTTTGAGTGAAATGTGAGTGGTCTATGACCTTGCTCAGGCTCCAAACGTGGACCATGAACATCAGTTGGTTTAGTTCATAAAAGACCTTCCCTGTGAAGGTTGATGGGATCATGAGGTCAAGAGATCGAGACCATCTTGACCAACATGGTGAAACCTCGTCTCTACTAAAAATACAAAATTTAGCCAGAAGTGGTGGTGCATGCCTGTAGTCCTGGCTATTCAGGAAGCTCAGGCAGGAGAATTGCTTGAACCCAGGAGGTGGAGGCTGCAGTGAGCTGAGATTGTGCCACTGCACTCCAGCCCAGGTGACACAGCGAGACTCTGTCTCAAAAAAAAAAAAAAAAAAAAAAAAAGTTAACCAAAGTTAACACACTCAATAAAAGCAGACCCAAAATCCTTTTTTCTAACATATAAAATATCTTCCCCAAATAAAGTTAAATGTTACTTTTTTAAAAAAAACAGAGTGTTGTAAAGGCATCTGTAGGAAAACGAATGGCAACAAAACAGACCAAACAACAACTTTGAAACCAAGGTGTGCTAACCATTCCTGTGAGAGGAACCAGGGAAAATGACAAAAGGTGAGTAAACTGTGTGTGAAGTTTTCCGTCTCTAGCTAAGGGGATGTATTTACCAGGCTGCAGCTGCCAAATAGGAAATTAGAAACTAGATTGAGAAAAATGAGTCATTAGAAAGAATTCAGGGGCAGGTTATTCTGATTGTTGATGAACCTGTCTTTGTACTTTTGCACCTCGGGGTGAGTGGTGAAGAAAGAAACAGAAATGTGAGCAGCAGAAACGCATAACCCTCAGAGCTTGCCTGGAGGACTGACAACAAACACCCAATCAGTTGTGGCAGCTCCAGTTAAACTGTGTAGAGCCCCAGGACAAAATGAAAATCGCAGGTGTTACTGACACCTGATGGAAATCCAGTCTGTTTACAAGGGAAGAGTAGCAAAAACATCTCATCAGAATGTCCTAGAATTAACTAGAACTCTCAATCCCACAAAAAAGCACATGCAAAGGTGTGCAACAGAAACGGGAGTGTCTCAGGGGAAAGCACGGGAAGAAGAGACTGACTGGGAGCTGGAAGTATTTCACACTTATGAGCAGTCCTGCCTTAACTGACTGTGCCCCACCAGAATAACATCTCAGTCACTAGGATCTGCAGCTGTTGGCATTTTCTGCTTTAGCCTTGCCTCCTGGTTGCAGGTTTCCTTTAAGGAAATCATATTTCTACTGTATATTCCCAGAAAAACAGGCTCCCAAGCTTAACCTCAACCCTCTTCCTTTAACCTTTCACTCTGCTTTTACAGCATCGTGATAGCAGTGCCATTTAACACTTTTCACATTGCCCTTTATATTTGTTATGTGGGCCATACCTCTGTATGCCTAGCATCATGTACGGCCGATTGCAGAAACTCCAGAAAAAAAAAAAAAGAAAAAGAAAAAAGAAAGAAAGAAAGAAAAAAGGGTTCCTTGCTCATATTTTTTTTGATTATCCACTCTATAGTCTTTAGCCAAAGCACAAATAGATATTAAGCTTCAAAAACTCTACTTGTAAATCCTAGAGAATAAAAATGAATATTATTTTATCATTTCTACCTAACCAGGAATAATCTACATTAACATAACAGCATCTTAGGGCTCTACTCATATTAAGATAAAACTAATCTTTTTTTCAATCCAATAAATATTGAGCAATTACTACGTGGAAGACACGAAGTAGATGCTATAGGGGAGTCTGTCTTTAAGGGACTCATGGTATAGTAAAAGTTTGCATTCTGAGAGACGAAATCACTGTAGCAAAATGAGAATTTAGTGTGATAACTTTTCATGCACTGAAGCTCGTTCTTTGAAAAGTGTACATGGCAAGCTGTTCAATATGTCCTGAAAAACAATATAGTGTGGTAGTTCTTATTTTCTTAATCTGTAAAATGAGCATAATAGGAGCATCTACCTCATAGTTACATTATCATCACAGCACATAAGGGCTCCATATGTGCTTAGAATATAGTGTTTTCAGTAAACGTAGCTGTTACTATTAATGTGTTATAGCCACATTAGAACTATTATTAGAACTATTGATACAAATATTAATAATAGAGCTATTAATACTCTTTTCTAATACAGATTATACTAATCTATTCTTTTACTAGAACCTATTACAGTCACCTTTTAATAATCTATTAGTATTGCTTAGGGTAGACAATAGAGTACTATAGCACATGGGTCCAACAATATCACCTTGCTAATGGTATGATTACACAGTTTCTGCCCACATCGCAATGTTCAAATAAACAGATTTACTCAGAAGCCATCAAGTCTTAGGAGATGTAAAGTGGCCTTAAAAATTGGAAATCATGTGACTGGGTAATTATTTTTATGGTTTTCCATCAAAATGGTATGGCTCAATTCTTTTCTTTCTTTCTTTTCTTTTTTTTTTTTGACACAGGGTCTCATCGCTGTTTCAGGCTGGAGTGCGGCAGCACAATCACAGCTCACTATAATTTCAACCTCCCAGGCTCAACTGATCCTCCCACCTTAGCCTTCCAAGTAGCTGGGGCCACATAGGTGCATGCCACCATGCCTGTCTAATTTTTAAATTTTTTGTAGAGACAGGGTCTTGCTATGTTGCTCAGGCTGGTCTCAAACTCCTGGCCTCAAGTGATCCTCCCTCCTCAGCCTTCCAAAGTGCTGGGATTACAGGCATTAGCCACCATGCCTAGCCATTTTTAATATCTTTTATCCAATTAAAAAAAATTGGAGGTAGTACCCAACCAAAGTTCATTTAAATGCATGAAAGTGCTTTCGGTCACACTCTGACATTCACTGGGAGCAAAAAGCTCTATCTAATTCAGAATTGTCACCCAAAATGCCAACAGTATGCCTTTTGAGAAACATTAAGATGACATTTTTAAGTCAAGAGCGTCCACAGAGAAAAAATAAAATGCAATGGTTGTGAAAACCTCCTGTAATTTTCTAGTATGCAGATTGCTAATTCAATGTATCAGAAACACTATGCAGTATGTTCTTATGAGGTTAGACACACCTGTACTAAAACAGATATCTCAGATTCGTATGATCTCCAAATTGAGGGAATTATAAAGTATAATGAAAGAGGAGATACAAAGATACATATGGACACAGGAGAACATGGGTTGGGTTATGGAGTTTTTATTTGAATAGGACTGATTAAGATAGTTCATATTTTGAGAAAAAGTAGTATGTTTCCACCTAAGAGGCAGTGATCACTTAAAGTCAACTGTGATTATAAACAATGAATGGAAACATAAATACTCAGCTGATTTTAAGAAGTTATTCAAATGAAAAGAAAATGTTTTCTTTTTCTTTTTAGTTTCACTCTTTCAAATTGTTAGTTTACGTACTATCTTTTATGTTTTCATTGCAGGAGAGATGTTATACTCAGTCAATTCTACCAGAGAATAATCAAGGAACCAAAACTCCCCACTAATTCTATGTAATCAACTATTCTCATGCATTGGGACTCTTCTTTCAAAGCATCTGAACTGAACCACAGCCAATATGTATACTTGAATGTGCTGCTTCATAAACACTGTTTCACAGTCTACAAGGCATGCTGATTCGTAATAGACACCAGGAGTCCTTGCTACACACACACGGGATCCCTAGTCAGCCCCATTGCTATAGGTGGCTTATTCCTTCTCCATCAGTCTACAGATGTGGCCTTTCCTTGTTCAGCAAGATTTTGCTAAATTTCACTACTTCATTTTAATCCTGTACTGCCTCCTAGAACCCAAGCAGCACACCCTCCCCACCATATTCCCAGCAACTCAATATTCCTTTTAGATACTGAAAAACCAGTGCGCAAAAGTTGAATTCATTCATCAGAAAGAAGCAACCTATATTAATATAAGCTCTATTACTGATTAGGAAATAAGACTTTCCCCTTTTGAACAGTAGATGCCACTCCTTGTTGAGCTTCCCTGCAATGCAGAGGTTTTTCCCCTGAAAAACATGTGAAACAGCAGGAACTTTCCAGAGCTGCTGATTAAGCAGTTAAAGAGGCCCCAAAGTCCCGATCCTTAGGAAAGCTGCCTAATCTCTGCCTCATTTTCTGAAGCTGTGCAATGGGAATGAAGAACTTGCCCCCTGTCTGTGTATAAGTGGAGAATGCCGGGTCCCTAACCATATAGAAGAGATAGTTAAATCTCTGTGAAAACACTTCGTATTCTTAAAAGATAGACACAAAGTAACCCTCAGTGATGTTATTCTACAACAGTCTCCGGTTGTGTAAAGGAAATGGAACGAAACAGGTTACAACACTTGCCACGCCACACCCAGCATATATCAGGTACACAGAAAGGTCAGAGTGAGCTCACGCTCTAAAACGGAGGTCATCACAGGGTGGCGGCAGGGCTGGGGAGGAGGAGGGCTAGCTCCAATCCTACAGATAAAGGTGCCAAACCAAACTGACACAGCTACTGCTTTCCTTCTTTCGGCACTTGTCCCAGGCCACACAAATCCCGTTTTGTAACCCTACGCGTCCGGTCACCAGATACATTCCCGGGGGAAGGGGCAGTAACAGTGTTACCGACAGGGAGGAGGAGTCGCCAAGAAACACAGTTAAACTCAGAACGCACAGTATTGCCTGGGTCGCGATAGTAGGAAGAGCGCACGTCCAGAGCCTGGGGAGTCCGCGGCAGGGTCCAGGCCCCGGACACGCAGGGCCGGACGCTGGGGGACACAAACCGCTCGACCCAGGAGCACGCGCGGCCTGGAGCAAAGCGGCGAAAGACAGTACTCACTCTGCGTGGACTCAAGACCCTGGAAACCTCGGCTTGGTTTTCAGGAGGTCTGCATTCCTGGCTGGGCACGGCTCCCACGGTTTCCGCTTGGAGCCACAGCCCAGCTCTCTGAGTGCGACGGGGCGGGGCGGTCCCGGGAAGGCGACGCAGGATGCTCCCCGCCCCTCTGCCCGGCAGCCCCGCCCCAGGAGCCCGGGATGCGTGGGGAGGGAGGTGCCGTTCCGTGGACTCGTCATGCGCCTGGCATCTGGAGACTGGCTCACTCAATAACGCAGCCTGTGATGTGGACCACGTGCTGTGTGGGCTGCGCACCGCCGGCTGATGACAGGTTACCGCTCCCTTGGCTGTCACCCTGTGACTACCAGAATAAGGGAACGACGGTGGGTGCTCTTCGCAAATACGCTCCCCCCAAGACTTCTTTTGAAACTATAAAGTGGATTAATAATGACTACAACCAGGGATTTGCAAATGCAGTTAAAACTATGTAATGGATTTCTTTAAAGAGTAGTTTAACAGTGAGAATTCTACCGGATTACTTTATATTATATTACAAACTTCAAAATTAATAAGAATAGATTTGAAGCCACTGAATACAATATAAATTCATGAGTCTATACTGATGTAAATAAATGAATGAATAAATAAATAGAGGAGTTAAGCCACTCTTTCATATAGAAGAAGGTCAACTAATAAATATTGAATGAATGACGGAGTCGGAGAAAATAATTATAAAAATTTAAAAAATAAATGAAAAGCCGTACACCAACCACATTATAGGTTCTGAACCCTAAACTTGGGGTGTGAATGAAGGAGATGGTGATGGTCACTGTTTGAGGAACAGAGACCTCAGGACAGGCTGGACAGTGCTGTGTTGAGTCATGACAAGTGATGGCCAGTGGCATGAAAAAGGTGAACTCATCCACACAACTTTTTACCCCACCAGGCAGCCAAGGCAAGTAGGGCCCTCTGATGTCCCCTTCAGGGTACTCCTCACAGCCACCTTATTTTTTTTCTTTTATTTCTGTCAAAAATGTAGTGAAATAACAGCCCTTCCAACTTTAAGATTCTAACATTTCCAGAGCAGAACACCCCATCCATATATATATA